>NW_005842933.1:228210-233834 GCF_000455745.1 Alligator sinensis
AAGGTTATATATGAAACACACATCTGGTTATTTTATTTGTATTTGTATTTAGTAGCATTTAGAAGCCGCCGCTATCCAATGTCATGCTCATAACAAAAACAGTATTTGCCCCTCAAAATGTACAATCAAATAACAAAAATCATAGGAAAGGAAAAGCACATGGGAGCAGTGAGATGAAGGGTCACTAAGTTTCTTCTGATAATATTTATACAATTTCTCAAACTTTTATTATCATGCCGGAGAACACAGCAAGTTGTATTGTTTTACAATAGCTTAGTTTCAACTTTCTGAAATTCTCAAGTTTTGGCACAAAATTAATGTAAATGAGTTGCTTTAATGGACACAAACAACTTTTTTGAGAAATGTAGAGCAAGATAAAATATTTTCAGGTAGTTTTGAATATGTATATCATCAATGTAGCACCATCAGTTTTTGATGCTGCAGACTTCTAGTGATTAAAATCTCTTGTTTTAAAGTCTAGATCTCAGGAAAGGGACTTCATAATTAAGCAGGAGATGGCTTGAGAGTCTTTTCATATGTTCCTTTCCCAAAACATAGAAGGAAAACCTGTTATGTATGATTTGCAGCTTGTTTTTCACAAAATCTTTCTTCATGGTGTATCTCCAACAGATTAAAAGACAGTAGTATATAGTCTACCAAGGATTTCCTACATCCTGATTTCTTGACTTAAGATCTTGTTTGTCACACTGAAGACCAAGCTATAAGCAGATAATTAAACTGTAAGGTACAGTTTTTAGTGTAGTCATATAACCTTACCTGATAAGTGTCCACCCTCTCCTTATTAGCTGGAAAGCAAAAATGACAAGTACTGTAATGTTGAAATTGGATCCAAAGGGATTTAGCAAACTGAGCATTTGCCATATTTAGCATCATCAAAGTTCCTTCCTCTCATACTTCAGTGCTGCTTTGCTGATCTTCCGATGTGATTAAGGTCTGATGTGCTGTTTCGCTTAAATCACCTATACTGCTTTACCTAAACCCTGCTCCTTTATCTGCCAGTGAGTGAAATTCATGCACATACTTCAATACCCTTAAATTGACTATTAGGAAGGAGTGATAAAGCTAAAATGTAAATTTGGTCCATTGCAGGCCGTGCCACAGATTTGCTCAGGAAACTCTGATACTACATATCTTTCATAGTGTGGTGGAACTGATACCTTTTAGCAAAGTCAAGTAAGATGCTTAACAAGCTCCACGTCCTATCATTTAAGCTTTGCCATTGTAGCCTTGTGGCTCAGAGCCAGAGACAAATATACCTCCAGCAGAATATGACTTTTTGGTACATGATTTTGTTTCTGTATTTCTGTTTTGTCCTGTAAGGGCAGTTGAAACAGAATCTGCATTAAGTATAGCTGTGTGGAAAAATTCAGTCGTAGTGAAAAGTAGTAAAATGATTTCTTCAGTAAAGGTGGGAAAATTCATATTTGTTTTACTTAGGACTGTTTTGTTGCTTTCTTCCGCTCTTTCCCCTACAAATGAAAAGCATTTTATCCTTGTTCTTTAAAACACAACGTCCCTGTCACAGGTTCTGTCCTAGAAGAACAGAAAGAGATAACAGCTTGCTGGGCAACTTGATATCTACCTTATAGATGGTATTTCCATAGCATTTGAGTAGTAGGTGTAATAAATAAAATACGTATACAGTTATCTGTAGTAATTTTTCTAGCATATTTAAGAACAAAATCACATACCTCCCCATCATATTTAGTACCTCTAAGTTCACCAAAGCTCAGTGTTACAAGCACAGCGGGGCGTTCTTAGGCGAGGGAAGTTACAAAATCATTCATTAAAAAAAAAAAAAAAAAAAGAAGTATGATTTGATTCAAAATAGGCCAAAGAAGTTAGCCACTCTGTGGCTCACACTCCTGTTTCTTTCATATTCACTCGTGTAATTTTTTAATTATCATTATTCCCATGAATGGGAGATATTATAGCCTCCCTAGGGCTCTGCATTCTCATTCCCTTTGGGAGCTATGAGACTCTTTCCCAAGTCTGAAATCTCAGTAGATTCACTCTTTGCTTTAGATATTCTGGTTGCTACTCTTCCACCTACTTATCTCTTCAACACTCCTGTGCTTTTTGAACAAACAAACAAGAAAGCAAGCTATTGCATTAACTGTTTTTGCCTGTTGTTTCACAGAAATTCACCCAGCTTCACAGGCTGAGCTATCCTGATTGACCACAGTGGTGAAGCATTTGCTAAGCTTTTATTATTTTCACAGAAGCACTATATGAAATCTGAAAGGAACACAATTTAAGAGGTTTACATTATGTTACATGGAAAAAAGTTGTGTAGGTGGGGAAAACCCTAATTAAGACCAGGATCATGGGGAAGTCTTAGACATTGGTTACCATAAGACACTGCAAGTTAATCCCACTGAACTTAATGGGAGTGTGTAAAAAAATCCAAATAATATAACATAAATGTATGCATTACCTGAACAATTCAGAGAGAAGCCAGTAGCCAATTTTTTCAAAAGTGACTAGTGATTTTTGGGTGCTTCCATTTATGGGTGCCTACCTGGATGCACATTAAATGGGTTATGTCTTCAGAAAGTTCTAACTGTCCATACTGACAATAAAGTCTGTTTAAAATGTCTCCCACAGAAGACCTCAAAATTAAGACAACCTCATTTTGACTTTGAAAATGGTGGCAAGTAATATTCTCATTTTAGGAGTTTATATTCTTCACTAGCTGCTCAAGATGACTTTTCTTGAACTCACAATTGCTGTGCATCAAAAAATAAATAAAAAACCTAGTTCCTGATTTTTTTAAAATTTTATTTATACTAAGACCACTTCACAGTTCTCTTGCAGTATATAGGGGCTGTATAGTAGGATTTACATCTGCTTTAAAGTCTCTTAACCCAACTAGCACAGCAGGAGTATAGAGTGCTCTGAAGATAAATCAGGTCCTTAATTCACAAACTTCTGGCTTGCACTTTTGCATGTTTCATCTATGCAAAATGCTCCCTAGGAACAGCCTGTACATTTCTAATGAGTTTAAAGAAGCAAGTGACAACAGACTTTACCTGTTGTTTTACCTCTTACTTCCATTCTCTTTTAAACCTCCTTTCAATTTCTTTACTCTTTCTAACACAGCATGATTTTTTCAAAACATTCTTAAAGAAAAATTCAGAGGATTTATTTCTGCAGCAAAGCAATATAAAACTTATTATGCAATTTGAGAACAGCACGTGAAGTCAGAAACACTTATTACCATCCATCCTTTTAAAGAAAAATTGGTGTGTACACTGAGGAGGTTTTCTTCCTCGAGTTTCCTTAGAGATACTAACCTCCTGAAGTATTTCACTAATGCTCTTTGACTTTTTGTTAAAACCATCAAAAAAGAAAGAAAAAAAACAAGCCTCGAGATTCTTTTTAATACATTATTATACTTTTCTTATGAATTTCACAAGAGATTAAATTAACTCATAAATGAAGTTACAAAACTCATGGTGCCTACACAATGTACAAGCACTGCATATAGTCTTTAGTTGCTGTTCATTAATCAGTATCTTGTTTAGTTGAATTGCAGACTACGGATTGAAGGTGGTAGAGAGAAAATCACAGGCAGAAAACCCACAACTACACTTCATTTTTATATTTATCTCCCTTGGATTCAAGGTGTTCATCACTATAATGAACTTGGCACATTGATTTATGATCTATTTTTTTAATGTCATTACATTTTTAGTTCCCTTTGCCTTTTTGTCATTGGGTTACATTTAAGCACAGCAAGATCAACTTTAAACCTCCTTACTCAACAGCTTTATTAGTTATAATGTACCATGACCTTTCTCAACATTCTTAAAGAAAAAGATACAGTGTAATGTCACTTTACTTTGCTTATTGTTCTTTGTTGAGGTGAACAAAGCATTTTCTACAGTGGCTATAGCACATAATTATACAGCTTTCAATAGCGGTGTCTTGGCACATATCAAAGTTCAGAAGAGCCTTTAGAAAAAAAAAGATGTTTTGTGGCAGCCTAGGGAGGGTCTCATCTTTCCTTCAGAAAATAGTTCAAGGCTCTTCTGTCAAGCTTCCCTACTTAGAGCTTTTTCTCCTCCTGCTTCATAAAGTTTAAAGGGGATTCAGTGGAGTTCTATGATCTATTTCCTTTGAAAGATTGTTCCTTTGCACAGAGAAGTCCTTTGACTTCAAGAGTTCACAGATTCATGTCTTTAGGTATCATATGTCTGACCTTATCAGTTACTCTATTTAATGTAGGAGAAAAAGTCTCAACTCTTTGTGTTTGTCTGTTTTGCCTCTGTGAAATGATTTGGTGAAAAGACCATCCTTTTTAACACACCACTGAGAGGCCGTTTCTGACTGTAACCTACCCTGTGGCTCTTCTAAAAAAAATTGTCCTTGTGTTTTGTGTATGGATGATTTCACAGTGAGAATAGAATTATACAAGGACAGACACATAAAAAAAATCTTTTGCTCTTTTTTCCCTAAATGATCTATTGGCTATTTTGGTGGCTGCTACTCTGGTTCCCCAACAGGCACAACCATTTAACAAACACAGAGATAGCGGCTGGAGTGCTGGGCCAGCAGTAGGTTTTCCCTTGCTTCGACCTACCCCAAAGGCCTTCATAATTAATTGTCCTTCAGAGATGAGGAAAGTTCAGAGACAGTGTGTGTAGTGATGTCTATTGTCTGACATTCAGTTCTCCTTCCCTCAGCTCTTTTTCTTCATTCCACAAAGGGTTATCAATAGGAGCAGAGAGCAAGCTCTCTTCTAACAGCTGCTGGTGGTGGTTGTAGCTTTCTGTGGAACATATCTTTGTATTCAGCCATGTATGGATTAAATGGCTGAAAAAGTTCTAACAGCCTTTTCAGACTGGCATGTTTATTTCATCTAAATTGCACAGGGCTGCTTAGCTAATTTAAAACATAGTTTTAACTTGAATGAAAGATTTTTAAATTATTTTGAATTATGGCAAACTGGTGAAATTTTGGGAAGCAAATGAAAAATTTGCTCCTTCTGTCAGCTTTGATCAAGCCCCCCAAACAAGCATTGATTTCTGAGAGGAGAGAAGGGGACTAAATCGAATACACATTAAAGTGTATCAATGTAAGGCTTTAGCAGAAACAAACACTGGGCCCATTTAAAACACTACCACAATGCTTATAACGTCAAAGTGCAAAGAAACTGGAGTTTACTAAACAGATTATTAATTCTGTTGCTCCTTCTGTGATTAATTTAGAATCCTCTGTGGCATAATTATTAAACTTCATATACAAGAGAGCAAAATTATATATACACGAGTCCTTGTTTTCCCTGATGATAAACTAAACAAAGATATGGTACACTTAGCAGATATGTAAAAATGATAGTTAAATTAAGGCTGTCTGTTAACAATCATGATGTTACTGTTCCAATTAATAGGGTGAAGCCAAAAGACACAAATACAATCATTCTTCTGCTGAACAATTTAGCTAGCAAATTAGGATGATATACATTTTTTTTTAGCTTAAAAAAATACCCAAACCCCTGTACCAATGTTCTGCATAAAGACCTGACTATACAAATCAAAGGAATGACCTAATAAAAATATTCTGAAGCTCTATGGCACTTCCTTCATGTTCAGGAGACC
>NW_005842933.1:233865-243865 GCF_000455745.1 Alligator sinensis
TATTAGGCAAGTCGTTTTGCAACAGGTTTCCTGCATTTAAGAAGAAATTGCATATAAAGTCGGCACAGCTCATATAGTAATGCAAAAAAGGTCATAAAAAATTAAAGTTATTCTTATGAATCTTTCATAACAAGCAATGAAAAGGGACACTGATAAAGCCAAGTGCTTTGTTCTTCTCAGCTACTCTTCTAGGGCCTGATCCTGCAATCAGCTATACACTTGAGGAGCTTTACTCACAGGGGAAGCTGCATTGAATACTTGAGTATTCTACTGTCCCGAGTAATTGAGTGTGAGATTGGGCCCATGGGTTGCTTATCAGTGTTGCTTCCCTTTAACAAACAGATGTTCCATTTAAAAATTGACAAAAGTCCGGTTAAAAAAACTCACAAAGCCAGACAGCCGGACTAAGACAAACACCTACCTTACACAGAAAGAGCTGTTGTGAGGTGAGTTAAGGCTAGTCCAAGCTTTTCAGCTTACTCCCCACTGCGAATAACATGTTAAGTACCAAGTTGCCCCAAGCCTCATTTTATTACAGATTGATAAAGAGTAGCCATGTCTTTTAACATGTAAAATATTTTGCTTTTTCCCCTCCCTAGTTCATAGAGAATGGTAAACCAAAAATATCCTTGTTGGAGCTTTTGATTTCACTTTGGGAGAATTCTTAGTTATAGCTGAAGGAGTTTTAACATTATTTACTGATACTTTTCCTTTTTGTCTTCAGTCCCTCCCACCCCCTTCCCAACACACACATACAAAACAAAACTTGGCAAACTCTTCAGAGTCCTAATGCCATTTCATTTTGCATTCAATAAGGGGTAGGGGGAATTGAAACATCAACTGGAGGTTGAGAAAAGCACCAATTTATAGTGTGTTTGTCTTGCACAATTCAAGATTTCTTTTGCTAGCTGCAGACATTATACCCCACATCTCCATACTCTCTTGGGTGGTGGCAGTAGTGAGGAATGGCTATTTCTTCCCGTGTGTGTACTATAGGCCTCTAAAGACTCTTATTTATTCTCTCCCATGTCACCTTGTGTACAGTCTGGTCTGTGACACTGATGGTGATTATGTCATTATTTTGCTCTGGGGGCTTTGGCACATCTGCAGAGCTGATGCACATCTTCTTTGTTACGCTGGCATACGTCCCATATCGCAAATGCTTCATTAGCCTTACTGCCTGCCTCCTTGCCAGACAAGAATGCCCAAATCCAAGCTTCTTTTTGCTCTGTTCTTTTGTGTCTATGATGAGCCTTTATTCATCTTCCTGGTTCTTCCGTGCTTTCTGTTTTTCTATGTAAAACTGATTTCCAGATGTCCTTATTTCTCCCAAATCATCCTAGATACGCAGCAAAAAACAAGGTGAGGCTTAACCCTTTTTCATCAAATCTTGTCTCTCACAACCTTGCTTTTTCATTTATCCCTGCAAATAGAGAGCTACTTAAACTAGGCAGTCACAATGACTAGGATATTCAAAAACTTGCATTTTGAAAAAAAGAAATCTATGGATTAATTGCTTTATAGGTCTAGATTTACTTTTCCCACTACTTTTTTGATACTGCATATTGCTTGATTTTATTCAGTACTTTCTGAAAGCAGAATTGAATTGTAAACAAGAAAAAAAATCCTTTCAATCACTGTGTAACTGCATGAGGATTCTTGAATACATAGTGTGCTCCTACCACATTATAATATTAAAGCACTTGGAGTGTTCTACATTTTGTGTTTACAGAAAGTGAGAAAAACATTTTATTTCCTAAAATGTATATGAAGTGTATATAAAACATTCTAGCAGAAGGGCTAGTGATATTTCTAATCCAGGGCAGTGCAGGGAGAGGGGGGTCAGAGGAGGAGGGTAGTTACTCAGTTATAAATACTTATTCAGGGAAGGAAGGGTAACTGAATATTATAAAACTGAAATTTGGAGCCAGATCCTTAGCTGATGCAAGTTGGCCCCCATGTCAGTGATTTTTTACCAGCTGAAGTGCTGAACATGCCTTGTATAAGCCCAGAGTGGTTTGATTGGGGTTGTTTTTTAATTACGATTTGTAAAATACTCTGGCAATCCTGAATTAAATATAAATTAAATATAGGCCTGGATTTGGAGTCTCTTACCTGTTGTTTGATGATGTGTTTTATAATCCCTCCCACAAAAAAAAAATAACATTCCTGGTGCGATATTTTAACTGAGATGCATGAAGTTATAACTTCATAAACTTCTTTGATTGTTAGAACTTATGTGACTGACATCACCCTCCCCACTCTGCCATGCAAGGCTTTGAATGATTTTCCCCAAGTGGATCACATTTCAAGGTGTCTTCCCCATCTTTTGAATGGCATAGTGGTATATTTGAAAAATAACAACTAATCCCATGCAGAAATTAACTGCCATAACGTTTCAAAATTATGAGAGTTTACAACATTGCTGTAAACTCTGTTAACAGAACTCTGACACATTTGTTGTCTTCCCTTGTCCCGTTAACAAGTAGATGCCACATACATAATTGGGGTGGTAAAGTGATAGCATTGTAGGTTTCTCTATACTTCGCTGTTGTGTGATCATAGGTTGAAATTATGAAGGGAATTTATTTCAAATATAAATGGGCACAATGATGTCTATTTATCAGGTCACCACAAGTCTCTAGGTTCAGTATTATTAGGCCAGGGGGAAACTGCTGGGCAAAACTGTTTGTAAAGCATTGGTGACTGGTGCCTCCTAATATTGGGGGGGCACCAGCGGCTGATCGCCACTGGCGGCAACCCAGAAGTGCTGCTGGCACTTCTCTCGGGATGCACGTGCACCCACAGGCACCCCCTATGCGTCACTAATGTTGTAAAGGACATCCATGAATATCCCAGGCAGTTGGCCACTATATGATATAACAGTCTTAAAAGTATGTAGTCAAGAAGCCATATCACATTGATACAATAAACATTGTCACATTAAGCGGAAAGATTAAGAAAAGCAATACAAAGCTTACTTAGCAACTAGAGTCTTTAGCTGGAGTGCCAGATCTGCTGAGATACTGACGTGGACCCTGTAACTAGAGAGTACTTGAGGACCTGTCAAACATTTAATAATAGAAAGAACAATATATGTTTTTCTTCCCAGGCTGTATGAGAAGAATTCTATCAATGGGTGTGAGAGAGGCAGAGGAACAGTGGAAAGAGCTTACTGAGGGAAAACAACATTAAAGAGATGATTCTTCAGTTCTGAAGCCCATGGTTATTCTTATCTGTTGTAGCAGTAAGTTTCATAACCTGGGCCTAACTCATTTAAAAAAGCTTCACTTCCTGAACTCCCCCTATGGGTTGACAGAGATGTCATGAGAAAGTATGGTCTCTCAGGTAGGTAGGAGGTGATATTCACTGATGGAGGTGCAAATCCAAGGTGTGATCTGGAAGTGTTTTCTGTATTTAATAAAAAGCCAGTATAGAGAGTAAAGGCCCAGGGTGGCATGCTCAAGGTGATATTTATTAGTAAGCAAACCTCTGCATTGACTAGGGCTTTCAGAAGAATGATGGCATAAGCATATGAATAATTTTAAAGCAGTAGGCCTTAACTGTATTAAATTTAATATCAGATATCCTTTCCTTTTAATATCAAAGGGGCTTTCTGATAGTAATGCCTTTAACTACCAGGCATTAGTTGACAGGTGGGAGGTCAAATGGCTCTTGCTACTCAAATTTCCTGTTCAGCCCTTACCATATCCTTCTACTGTCTCCCACAAGGGGGAATGTAGAGATAGATGAGAGGGGCTCAGTCTTTCAAGACTTAAGCCCACCTGTCACTTCACAGTCTGACTGAGCTCAACCATCTCTCCTGACTCTGGTGCTAGGATTTATCTGGGAGGCTGGACTTTTGAAGCTTCTTATGTATACTAGATACCAGACACAAGTTGCAATGTTTTTACTCCCTCCTCTGTTATTTATTAATTTTCAAATATCCTCTTTTAGCTTTTGTGCTGGAAGGGAGCACACTGCCAGTTTTGCTTGCAGGGAGAAAATTACTTCCACAGGCCCTGGAAACCCAGCTTTTGTAATTACACCACCTCCAGGGCAGTGTGAGTAGGGCAGCTTGCACAGCTAAAATGGATGCTGTGTGTCTTAGAATGCTTAAACATGCAGGGAAAATAATAGTTAGATATGGGGGACTGTCTGGAATAAGTCAGCTTTTTCATCTCCTTCCCTCTCCCCAGTTGATTACTTGGTGGAATGGGGAGACAGATCTGCTTCACTGTCCCAGCCCAGACAGAGGGATGAATACAACATTCATTTTGGGAAGGAAAAGAGGAGTGTGGGGGAAGGAGGGCCTTCATGCAGACAGGACTCCAAAAAGTGGTCATTCTCCTGCCAGTCTAATTAAACACCATCTCCTCCAATTCCTTCCCATACGCTGAGATGGGCAGGGGCATTTCTACCAGTTGGAGCTTTTCCAGTCCTAGATTTTAATTCCTTGATAGACCAAATAAGAGAGATGACAGACATTTTCCCCTGGCCACTGGAAGCAATATCTATAATAAGGTTTTGTGTGTTGTATGCAGGTAGATATAAACCTTTTTTCACTGCTTGGTTATTTCACCTAATGGGTTAAAGTTCCATTCACAGGACCAAGTTTTGGTCCCTGCAAACAGGTGCACATATTGTACATGCTGCAAAAACACTTTCATGGTGTGCTCATATTCTAATGACCAGCTCTCATCATTCACAGTTCCCTTGTGCCTGGAAGTAATTTATGTAGGGGCTTGCTATTGGTGAAAGAGGTGCATGTTCAGCAGTAGCCATGCCATGCTTCTTGACCTTTCTGTCCCAACACTGAGATGTACTCTCTCACTCCTAGAATCAACAGCTTTGCAGTTCTTCTAAGGGAGCTGGAATTGGGTGGTCAGCCTTTGATTTGGACTTCTAGGGTGTGGTTACCTGTGTGCAGCATGGTATATAATGTAGCCTGCAGTTAAGAGGCAGGCATCTACTCCCATTTCATGTGTGTGTGTGTATGTATGTATGTATGTGTATATGTGTATACACACACACACACACACACACATATATGAAACCATTAAACTACAGAATATAGGAACTATATTAAACTATAGGAATCCATTAGTGATTTTGCCATACAATAACTGTGCCATTGACACTACAGTGAATCTGGAGATATTAGAGTTTTCTGTATAAATTCCTGCTCCTCATGCAGTTCTAATCCAGTAATAGGACAAAAAAAATCTCCTGAATAAAACTTGTCATCTGAAAATTAAATGATTTTTAAGAGGAAGCTGAATTTCAAGCCACAAGATTTCATTGTGAACTAAAATCCCTTTTGTACAATTATAGTTCTGTTGTGATGATAATAACATTGATGGTACAAAACAATGGTGCAGTTGCATTTTAGTGGTAGGTAAAGTAAACCTATGTGTCATGAGTTTTCCATGTGGGATTGGTGTAAGGGGCTCACAATATTTGGGTCCCAGATCTCAGAAGAGTCCTAGTTAGAAAAAAAGGTGTAGAATTAATGCTCTGTCCATCCATCCACTGATCCAAGATGCATGAAATGTACCTATCACTTTAATATCTGTGCACTGTGCATACTGTATCCCTCTGTGGAGCTTGTAAAGTACTTCGGAATCCTTCTATGCGAAAAAGCTTCATTTAAATGTAAGTGATTAAATCTAATGTAATGGGCAGTATCCATTTTCACTGCACCACCACTTTTGCTTCCCTGATGTTATCACCCCCTCTGTCAATTCCTTTCCCTAAGATAGCAAGGCTGTTCTTTCCCCTGCTTCTTAGCTTTGATGGGAGAGAAAGGATTAATAGCGCTGCGGCACAGGGTGAGTGCCCCAGCACCTTTACCAGAAGAGAGAGGCTTGATCTTTGCTTTGGTCAAACACCTTTTAATTATGTTTTGAAAAATATTTTAGCTGCATATACTAAGGGTTTGTTTGGCATTTTGCTTGTAGTTTGCAAAGGGGAGGGTGAAAGAACTATATTCAGCAGAAGTAAAAAAAACCCAAAAAATAAAACCTCAAGTGTTTCCGTAATTTTTCTTTTTCAAACCCGTGCAACCTTGGCAGAAGCAGGGCTAGCACTCCTCACCTCTTGGTAACAGCAGCTGGTGCACTAATCACTAGCATTAGCACCACATTGCTAATTCTGCCCCTCCAGCTCAGCTGAAGTGCTAGAGCCCTTGTGATGCCAACGTGAGGATCACCATGGTGGGGTGGCTGACCACACTGAAATCACTGTGATGCTAGCTTTGAATTAATATTCCATGAGGAGAAGGATGAATTAGGTACCTCTGTGGAAAAGTCCTGGGTGGCCAGTGTTTTTCTTTTTACTCCTAGCACTGACTATTAGGGAGCCCCTCAGCACTAGCATTATGGGAGCACTGTGGTTCCAGTCCATCCTTTTTCTTTTTGGACACTAATAAGTCAATGCATTTCCGAACTGTAGGGATGTACTGCAGGGATGTACAGTAACACATGTCGAAAGTGCTGCAGGAGCCAATTTGAGGGAGACAAAGAGACTGAACTCAGTGGTGTTGTATGATACCCTTTTCCTTCTCTCCTGAAGTTCCTGAGGTTTGCATGTGCATATCAGGGTGCAGAGCTGCACCCTGCTCTATGAAGAGGCGATGCCTGGGGAAAGTTGTATGTTCTGAAATATCCAGTAGTTTAAATATTTTTAATTTGTATTTTTTAAATAAAAGCATCCTTTCCAACTCTCTCCCTCTCCTCATAAGTGATAATGGAAGAGGCATTAGCCTTTCCGTTGTCCATGCCAGCCTATTTTTTTTCTAAGAGATGTCCAGAATGTTCAGCCAATTGAGTGATCTAATTAGCTAAAATTGTTAATTTCCTTTACCTTATAAAGCACCTAACACAGAAACTGTTAAATAATGTTAAGTGTCGGACTTAAACTGAGAACATTGGGCCATATGCTGCCCTGGCTTTCGCGCCAAAAAGTATAGCAACTTACTCCAAAACCTGCCTCCAAATTCTGTGCATAAGCCAAAGCCTCCTGCTTGGTATGCTGCCACACCAACTCGCAGCACAAAGACGGTCCCACGCAGCAGTTCGCCATGCTTCAGAAAAAAATTGGGTTGAGGGATGTTCGGACGAAATGTAGGAGGAGTCAGGGCAAAAGCTAAGCACTGCACATGCTGCCCTGGCAAACGAAGGGAACTGACTGCAAGGTTGTACTGCTGCAAGCAGCATTAATTTGCAAGTGACACAAATCTATACTTCACAGCTATGAATTATGCAAGAGTGACCAGCTCCTGTCCCTGAAACTGAAGGGGGCATACTCTGTCACTGTTCATTCAGAAAGGTGGGATCAGTCACCTCCATACCACCACTCAGCAGCTCCCACTAAAGGTTCCCTCTGCAAGTCCAGCTATGCACATGGACTGAGCTTGTGCTGAGGATACAATGAAGCTACAAAATGCTTCAGTAAGGCGAACCTGTTTTCATTCAGAAACTTCTGCAAAAGGCCAAGTATTCTGGTTCACAGTTATTAGTACTGGCCCATATACAGGGATACAAAAAACCCCCCACCCCTGCCTCAGAGAGCTTGCAGCTTTAGTATGGGGTGAAAGACAACAGGGAGGCAAACCAGGTGAGTGAAGAAAGGGCATTGTATAAGCAACATACTTATGTTTATCTGGTATAACAAATACAAGTATCAGCATCCCAGGGAGATCTGGAGGATGAACAGTCAAGCAGGCACCAGGCACCATTTCCAAATGGAGGTGCTTTTGCAGGTTTCGTCTACAAACATAAGGGCTCTAAAGACTAGTAGTCTGTGGCTGCTCACTGCAAACTGAAGTGTGTAGTCTTGTCTGCTGTGTAGTGCTGGGGGGTGAGGCAGTTGGGTGGGTAGCACTGTGTAAGAGTTTGCTTTCCATCCCCAAGTGGCGTACCATTTCCCCAGGGATACACATTAAGAATGCCACTTACCCTGCAACCTCTTTAGTTCAAGTTCCCTTCCTCTGCAAGAGGAAGCTTGAGGAGCCCGGTTGAATGGCCTGCATGGAGTCTTCCAAGTACTTTTCTTCCTCTCTGTGTTTTCATCCAAGGCAGGAAGGGAGTGTTGTGTCACTACATCACACCCTTTACTCACTGCTGCTGTCTATTTAAGTCAGATCCTCACCCTTACTTCACTGTAGAGACTTTTGTGTGTGCCTCGTTTTTATTATGTTTCCTCAGAGGGGCAATTTCCGCTGAATCATCTTCTGTTGCTACTACACCTATGCTTGTAGAGATTGATATGTGGACACTTAAAAAGCTGTTTAACTTGGAACTATGAATACTCAGAGTGCTCCCCTGGCATCAGCTTACTCTTCATCCTGGAGAGGTTCTCTACCATTTGCCATAATAGATACTGTTTACACCTTATCTTTAGGTTAAGAGGCTCCCTGTGGAGTCCCTCACCACTGCCATTATATAGATCATCCAGCTAAAAGAGTTATCCAGCCTTCCCAGCACTGCCTTCAACCTGTTTACCTCCCATTAACATGACCTTGTGCTCTGCAACGTGAGCAGCCTTCACCAGCTGAAGACCTCTGATCCCAAGTCCACTAGAGATTTTGGCTTTTCTATTTGGCAAGACGACTTGTTGCCCATCAGGTCGACATGAATAAAGATTTTTTAAATCCATAAAGTCCTCCAATTGCAAAGAAAAAAAAATGCTGTCTGGATAATTCAACCTCTCCTGGCAGACTGACACCTTAAGCTGTCAGTGCTGCACTTACTATTTTCTGCTTGTAATGAGATTTTTTTTTTTTTTTAAATCACCAAGAATTTACTTTATATAAAATTTGAAAGTAAAATCAATCCTGACCCAATCTTATCATTTTTAAAGTATGTTTATCCAGCTTTGTAGTAGGAACAAGCAGACTGTTTGAAGGCCACATAGTTTTCAAACCTTGGTTGCAACACGTTACCCCATTTTGAAACCGTCTTTATCTAGCCGAGAAAACTAAAATCTGTTTGACAAAGTAGCTCTCCAGCCAGTTTATCTTGCAATATGGCGTTAGCTCACAGAGCCTATTGATTTCCTTAAATTAATGTTTACAGAATGCTACTGAATTTCACTCAACGGGACATTGTTCTTTTGAAGCTTTGTAAAATATGATACAGTGTGTTTTTGCCATTTGTTCTTTTGCTAAGACTGATGAAATGTTTATTTTTTTAAAGTGTAGCCTTGAACTATAGCTGTTTCCTACAAGTGTGTTTACTCTTGGAACATTAGTAATACAACAACACACTATCAGGCTCCAGCACAACACTTTGGCCAGACCAGAGGCAAAATCTGTAGGTACAGTATGGCTAGTCTAATCATAGAAATGGAGCTGAAGTTTAACACAGATTAGCAATAGTATGAGAAAAGGTTTCAAGCATAGCCCAGCTGTCCCTGTCTGAAGAATCTTCAGATTTGTATGTGGTACAGCCAAGCAGTTGTCTGACACTGGTGCAATATTAGAACTGTTGTATTGGTCGTAGGACTTCTAAACACGGGAACGAGATCTGAAAGGTTAAGTCTCCGATCTTTTTCCTTTGAGGTAAAACACCTTAAGGCTTCCTCCAGTTTAGCTGAAAGACTTCCTACCTTTAATATCTGCGGAAGGTTTTAAAAAATCGGATCCCAGAACTACATTAATCTACTCTGACTGTAGTTGAGCTTTCAGCAGTTTATAAAATAGAGATCCATATTAACTGTCATTGGAATGTTAGTGAAACTTCAGTCATGAATGATCTCCTGTTGATTTTACTAACAGTTTCTTACACCTAACTAGAATTGCTGCTGTTAATCCAACTGGGGGTGTGCATATGTGCAACAGAGCCCGATTTTGCCAACCTCCTACAGGCTGAAAAGTGCTTTATCCCATTAAAATCCATGTGAATAGCCAGGGAGTAAAGTATTACTTCCCCTGAATAAGAACAGTGGGAGGTGCTTCAGAAAATATGACTACATTCCTTCTCCCCCCATGTACAGGACA
>NW_005842933.1:246365-276984 GCF_000455745.1 Alligator sinensis
AATAGGAATGTTGCCATTATTAGTCCTGCAGAAACAGTTTGTGTACTCTCCGTTTTTGAAAATTAAATATATATACAAGTAAGCCTACCCCGCAGTGTTGATCTAAATATAATAGCATGGTACATGAGAATCTGAAAGAGAACCAATCTCTATCCATTGTTCTGGCTAGGAGAAACAGCAGCGGGCAAACAAAGAATATGAATGGACTAAAGCAAATCAAGTCTATAAATTCAGGGGGGGACGGTGTTTAGTTGGTTGGTTTGTGACTTTAAGACGTGGGCCTGATCCAAATCAGTCTATCTGTGTGGAAGCCAATGAAACTACACTTATTTACACCAACCCAAGGATGTGGTCTGTGATGTTTTTGCTTGGGTGGCTCAGTCACATGAACAATCTGTGCAACTGATTTCTTTCTAAATCAGCCTCTGCTGAGGACTATAGTGTGAAACCCACCTAGCCACCCCCCCAACAGACCACATTATCTTTCCTTCTGGTGACTATACAATAGGATCATTTGATTGACTGCTGCCACCTGATGCTGAGAAAGTGCTCTGGGTTCATACTAGAGATTGTTGGTTCTATTAAAAGAAACTTGGATGGAGCTTATTTGTCACTGGAACATTTTCTGCAGATGTTTCTACAACAGAGATGTTTGGTCACTTAGGTGTAAAGATGTGCTGAATAGGTCACCATCACTTCGGGTCAGGGAAAAGCTACCCCCAGACACATAATTAACCCAGCTGACTGATTAATTACCCACTGAAAAACTTGGCTAACATCTAGCTAAATATATATTTGCAGGCTATGGGCCTCACAGAGTATTTACTTTAAAATACTATTATTCTTTTCGGAAGGAAAAAATATTGCCTGACATATTATCCCACTGGGATTAATCACAGTGCTATTCATGGTACAAAATACACTGTTACATATGTAATGCAGCCTGATGTGAAGAAGTTAGTAGTAGCATCCTAAAAGAAATGAATTATGAATGGCTCCAGTACCAGCAGAGGACAGGAGACCTCTGGGAATACTGCATTATGAAGACGACTTTTTAAACTTTGTGGGTTTTGGTAAACTAAGGCGCATGGACAAGGGATCATATTAAAGCAAGTTAACAAGGGGGGAGTGGAACAGCTGACATGCAGTAACTGTTCATGCACTAAGCTGGAACAGTTTACCCCTGAATGAAACAGGGCTAAGAAAATTTAGTTTTAACTTAGGGTAGTCGCAGGGAAATGAGCAGTAAGTGTACATCAGCTGTTCCACAGTAATCCCTCACCCTGTGTTAATGTGCTTTAATTTGATCATTTGTCCATACCCTATGTTGTTTGTGAACTGTTCTGAACACAAAAATCTAACCTGCACCCTTCTGAGCTGGTAGGTAACTGCACATCTGGAGGGGTGACTGTTTATCAAATATCTTTTTACCTACTTCGAATGTTCAGTCAATGGCTGCCTAACCCTATACTGTCTCCATGTTCCTATTGGGCAGGATCAAGTATGACAGACTAAAAATGAGTAGTGTTTGGAATTGCACAGATAGAAAATATGCTACTTTATATAACAACACGCAAAAGAGAAAGGAAGCAGATCCTTTGTAAATACATTAGTAAGTGCTGAAACACAGAAAGATGTTACTTGAAAGTATGCTTATTTTTCCAAGCTGGAAATAAGCAGAGGGGAAGAGCTATCTTACTGGAATGGCCCAAAACACTTTCTCAGTCTTTTGAATAAGCATAAAGCAAAATGTCTTTTGCGGGGGAAGAGTATTGGGGCAGAAATTGTATCAGCTGACTTCAGTGGGAGCTGATCACATGCCTACCCAATAGCAAAATTTGGTCCTCAAGAATGCTAGTGCGTGAAGAGAGCTTCCCATGCGTCATAATAGGAGGCTAAGGAGAATAATTTTCAAGTTGAGTGTTTTCAGAGTTGCTTGCAAAGTTGGGAAGCAAGAAGCAGAGTGTCAATGAGAAACTTGATTATCCTCAGCTTCAGTCTTGCAGCGTTGTCCTCCACCACTGTCCTCCTCACTTGCATGTAACCCTGCTGAATTCATTTGGGCTCTACATGGGCATGCGGGTCTACTCACAGGCATCCTGCCACAGGATAATGTCCAAGAACCCCTCTCATCAATCCTATTGCTTCCCTCCTGTGAATAGGTCCCCAGTCTCATTGGGAAGCTCACAGTAATAAGCACTAAGTTCAACAGAAAGTGCATGCATTATTGGGCCCAGAGTTATCAGGTTCCATAATAACTGGGAAGTGCTGCCTGTGGGGAAATGCATCAAAATAGCAGCTGCTTTTTCTTAATCATGAAAAAAATAGTGATGATGATTTGAACTAATTACTTCAGGAAATGGGTGTTTTTCTGTAAGTCTATAGTTGGGAGGGGATTCTGGACATGACATGCTCTAGCAAATTGGCTATTTGATTTACCCATGGAATTAGAGTGACATATAAAAAGACAGATGGGTTAGACTGAGCTCAGTTCCATAGCCACTTCATGCACAACGCTCCCGAAACTGAAGAGTTTGGGTTTTTATTGTGAAAAACAGGAAATGCTAGAATGGCTCCCGAGGAGCCATCCTTGTGGGAGCCTCATGCACAAAGCAGCTACAGAATCAGGCCATTAACTTATGGCTTGCTTGTTTGTTTGTTTGTTTGTTCTTAAGCTATGAACAGCCATTCATGGATATCCTATTTCTTTAGTAGCTCTCAGCACGGGTTGCAACTAAAGTTGAATGTGGAATTTAAGACATCTGTGTTCCTATCTGCGCATGCATTACTTTCATATTAATTGAGAGGAGAATATACTCACAAATATGTGAGTGAAATATCCTGTAGAGATTTATCTTCTTTAAGACAATTGCTTTTGTTCTGCTCCTACTAATTGTATCCTATAAATCCCTTCCTAGCTAAACCCAGACATTAACATTGTGTTACCTATATTGTGCAGTTAGACTTTACAAAGACATCTAACACATGTTATAAAAGTTATTACTATGGTACTATATATAACAGCTTTGCATAAGAGAATACAAGTCTGCCATATTTAGAAAATGCAGGTGCTATGTAAGCCCCTTTTTGAAAGAAAGAACTTAGCTCAGTTTCCTTTGAAGAACCAGAGACTTGAAACTGAAAACTTTATTAATGCCATTGTCTCCTTGTATCAGCAGGTTCCAGAGAGATTCCTGGAAGTGGCTCAGATCACGTTACGAGAGTTTTTCAATGCCATTATCGCAGGCAAAGATGTTGATCCTTCCTGGAAGAAGGCCATATACAAGGTCATCTGTAAGCTGGACAGTGAGGTCCCTGAGATTTTCAAATCCCCAAACTGCCTACAAGAGCTTCTTCATGAGTAGAGATTTCAACAACTGTTTATGAATGTATGAAAAGTTGCAGTCCCCTTTTGATGCCCAAGTTTTGTGTGTCTCTATTTTAATTTCATATATATGTATATCCTATACATATATACGTATATGAAATCAAATTGTAAACCCTCACGGATTTATTTTTACTTTTTTGTTCAGTTACAAGAGGACAGTTATTTTACTTCAGCCTTCAGTTTACTTTTGCCCGAGACCCTTAACATTTGGAGAATAAATGGGGTTAATTTTCAGGGAGAAGAACTTTGAAGTGTGTAACAGCCTGTCTTAGTAAGTTAGGGCATTATGTTTAAAAATGCTTTGTCAGATTTCTTGCTTGCTGCAAAGTGGCATTTTGTCTTAGTGAGACTAATGTCATGGCACAATACTACAGACAATGAAGTTTATATTACGTTGATACTGCTAAAGGTCTGAACTCTGTGGAGTCACTTCATAAGCTCAAAGCTTTCTTTATTTTATTTTACTTTTTAACTAATAGGGTAGAGATTGTTTCCTATTTCAGAAAAAAACCCTACAAGCATGTGTTTTAGGTACTCCCTCCAAAAGTGATACCCAAAAAGAGTAAACCCTGTTCTTCAAACTTTCCCTTACAGGAACAACATATGCCCTGCACCCATTATTGGCAATGCCAGGTAATTTTTTTTTATTGAGGCAAGACAATTTTGCACAAACCAGGTTCTGTTCTTGCAGGCTGAAGCCAGTAATTCATGCACAATATTGTATCAGCGACACTAATTTTATAATATGGTCAGCGTACTAGAACGGAAGCATTTCACTCTCCATAGAGTAAAAACAAAACCTTTCAACATGCAATATTACTGTGTCTTGGTCATAGTTTAAATGGCACTTGTCACAACATATATTCTTTTCTTAGTTTTCCCTCTCGGCATGGAAAGTTTGCTGTCTGTATTTGATATCTAAAATTTTGCCTTGAAAAGCAATTATTTTTCAACATAAAGTATTTCAGCTGAAAAGTGGTCAGACAAAGAGGACATTTTTAAGCTGTAAAATGTAACCAATCTTTACCTAGTCAGAAGTATAAAAGTACATTTTCATAAAAATCTAATAAAACTGTACACACACAAATGTCAACAGTCTCCTGTTGCTTAGGCAGGGTTCAGATAGCCAGATTTAATTTTTGTATTACTGCAGTATGGCATTAAAACCACATCTATTTGATCAGAATGCTATCCTTCTCTTCTGAAGTGGAAGCTAGTGTTGACCAAAATGCTGAGTACCGTGTGAAAATCTATGAAAGTTTTGGACTCATTTAAGTAATGAGACACAACATGTCAGCATGATGCAAGAAAGCTAGCTGCTAGTTTTTGTGCTTTCTTCAGTGGCTCTCCTTTTTATTTTCACATTTTCAAAAAAGGTATAGTATCCAATAGCATGGGGGTGGGTTAACTATGCTATGGCACTATGTATTTGTCACTTTCTCTGTCGTCTTTTGTACAGATGCAGTAAGAATTTATTGTTATCTTGAAAAGTATTTCCCCTCAAGGTAATTTGATACAAAACTATAGAAAGTTACTGATTAGCCACGTATTATATTTAGGCCACCTAGGATATCAATATCTTACTTCTTTATTTTAAAATTGCATTTTGACTTTGGAGAGTGAAAGTTTACCCATGTGACTAAAGAGCTGACCTGATCACTGCAATTTCACTTCATTTACAAATACTGCTGATAGACAGAAATGTATGAAAGCAATTATTGTCAGCACAAAGCCTTAAAAACCTGCTGACTTCAAATTAAACAGCACAATCCTACGATGCCCTGTCATTATTTTCAAGCACTGGCAGTATCTGTGGAGTATAGGCAAAGCAGACAATAGCATGGGATGAAGTGCCAACGTTTTCACTATGCATTAAAAGAAAAACAAATCTCCTTGATCTTAAACTCCCTGAAAGTACCTGATACTGTATTTATCCAGCATGTGTCATTTTTTTACTTTGCACATGATTTGGTAGCCATTACACTTCATAAAGATGTAACTCCAGTCAGTTCCAAGTAAAAAAGGATGAAAATTGTGTTCATGCACTTTTCTTTTTTCTTTCTTTCTTTTTTCATTTTTTTATTTTGATTTATATGGGAAGAAGTGGCATAAAATGCTCAAGTTCTAATAGAAATAGTTCCTCACTGGCAAACCATCCGATACAAAACATAAAACTGCATTGTCACCTTGGACATAAAAAAAGTAAAGCCATACTTTAGTCATACTATGTGGGCATACTACTAGATACCATCCTGTTTTGTTATATAACCGTTACTTTTACTATGTTTTATTGTTATTATTATTATTATATTTTGGCTGCAATGTGATTCAAATAATCTAAATAAGTGAAACTGTACTCAACACTTGATGTTGTTACATTTATTTATTTATTTATAAATAGCATAATCTCAATAGTAAGAGGCATAGGAATTAAGAATAGAAATTTCGTTTTAAAGGAAAAATATTCAATTCTTTGATCTGAAAAAAGGACAATTTGGCCATTTCTGGTGATTATACTGCATTATAGCCATATTGCCTTTGTGCCTCCCAGTACATCTGAAAATATAAATATTCGGCATAACTCTTATTAAAATTGTAAGTAGAAATCAGCATCTTTCAAATGATCTCAATACTATTTCACTAAAAATGGCTAAAAGGCCGGAGGCTACTTTTATTGTAGTGAAAAAAGTTTACTTAGGGAAGGAATTATAAAAACCATGTAGAAATCCCATGTTTCCATTCAGTTTCTGCTAATTCAGATTTATTTCTGCATATAAACTTGAGGTTATAGTCTGTGCCTAGACCTTAAATGCACCAGCGGAAGGATAAAATATCCTTCAAAATACCAGTTTTTTCCCCACAAGTACAATTGTTCTTGTGCCTTCTGTGGCTTACAATTTTCATCTTTTAAACTTTATTTTTCAATTACTACAGCTGCAATAAACACTAGATTTTTTTTTCCGGCTGTTTGACATGATGTTGATAGCTATGCATATTTTGTGTCTTTTTAAAAAATTAAAATAAAAAAACAAAGCAGGAGAATACGTTTTTGAAGAAAAGAATTTTTAGAACAGTTTGATAACGCAAATTATTTTTTTCTCAATTGTTTGAGCAGCATTCAAGTTTTGAAAATTCTTGTAGAAGCCAATTTTTTGTAACTGTGGTGCAGATCTTGTGTTTTCTTAGCCTAATGAAAAGTAGTATAGAAGCAATATTTCATACGTAATATATATGTGTATACCTATACCTACATATACACACACATATAGATATGTCTGTGTGTGTGTGCATACATACACACAACATATGCGTATGAAGTGGAAAGCTTACCTTTTTCCTATCTAGATTAAGAACCTATTTTAGACATTTGTTATGTTTTGTGAAAAGAATGTTCTATTTGAAGCTACAAAACATTTAATTCTTACTGTATCTCTGGTTGTTAAATGGGAACGTTTCACATTCAATGGTAAACATGTGGAAGATGTTAGAATGTAGTATAATTATTTAAGGAAGTGTTCACCCATGTATTCCTGAGGTTTGCTTTGTGCCTCTGAGTATTATTTAATTAAAGTGTTTTAAGTTTGCAGAATCTTTGTTACTGTACCAGGTATGTGGGTGAACATCGAAGACAGAGGGGAACTTTTATAAAGCAATGTAAATATTCAACCTTATGGCTGTTGTTGCATAAATACATAAGATTTTAATAACTACATTCTGAAGACATCTATTGAATTTATAAGAAGCACTACAGTAACTGTACAGATAGTTGAAAGCATTCTTGAAAATCCAGCTATCTACTTTTAAAAGATTGGTCTCTTTCATCATATGTCAAGGGCATGGGTGATACAGTTTCTGTAAAATTACAGATTTTTTTTCTATGTACATGAAGTCATTTAATAGCAAAATGTTTTTTTCCACAGGTAATATTAACTAAGAAATAAAGGTGAAGATTTTGTGGCTTTAAAGATAGGATTTTCACCAGCAGCAATGAAAGATATATATACATATATATATATATAAAAATGGAAAGTGGTTTACAAAACCCCCCCAGTGAGCACTGTACATGAGAAGCGAAGCAAAAACTATATTTGCCATGTGTATTATATAGTAATCATTGGTGTGAATAGTGAAAATGTTTCCTTCTGGTACCAACTATGTGTTTGAAAATTCCAATAAGCATTGTTTTCAAAAAGCTCCCCTTATGGAATGTAACTGGTTTATATGAGTAAGCAGTTACTGTATTGCACTTAAATGTTCTGTTGAAGGAAATGCAATTTTGTTTTCTGTAGAACTGTTGGTTGTAAACCATCTATAAACTGAAGCTAAAAAATGCTCATATTTAGAGCTGGGATGAAAACTGGTATTTAACCTTTGCATCTTCTTAGGAGTATCCTTTTTAGTGTATAAAAGATGTTGGCATTGTGACTTTACTTAGTCTCTTCATCTGAGCCACAATCACCTCTCTCCCTAAGCAGCCACCTTCCAAAATGCACAAATATACTGGGATATGTAGAAGCAAATCTAGAAGAAACAGCAAGCTTATATCTTATTTAACTCCATCCTTTCTGCAAAATTTAAAAGCATTCACATACCACTAAAGGAAAAATATAAAATGAGCACTATAACAAAAATATGTTATCACCATGTAATATGAAATTTAGTCAGGAAAAGTTACATCTTAAGTTGGTTTTAATGCTGCCCAGAAGAGTCAAAGGTTAAGATTTAAACTGATATTGTCCCAGCCATTACTCATTTGTATATAGTTACAGAAGTGACAAAACACTGCCTTTATATTATTTAGCAATATGTTGTAAATAGCATTATTAAGCTCTTTTTTGTAATAAAGACCTTTTAATTTGAAGATAGTACAATAACTGAACTGATAAAGTCAATTTTTGATTTTTTTTTTTTATTTTTTAGCTAGAGGCAATTTCAACTGTGGATTTTTGTTGTTGTCTATTGTTCTGAAGACTTTGCATAATTTATTGGTTTAATTTATCCTAATTTATTTGATGAAGGTGTACAATTTTGTATTACCAAGGATGTACTGTAATATTAATTGATGATATGATAAAACAATGAGACTCCCCTGTCCATATGAAAAAGGTGCAGTAGACAATTGACTGAAAAAAGTTACAATTCTAGCTTGGCAGCTACTAAATTAAAAAAAAAAAAACACAGGAAAAATGTTTTTTTGGGGGGGGAAGGGGTGGATTTTATTTTGTGTGTTTTAAGCTTTTGTATACTCTCCAGACTTTTACCTTTTTGCTTTGTACCACTTAAAGGATACAGTAGTTCAATTGCCTTGTGTGCCTTCCATCTTCTCTAAACTGAATGTATGTGCAGTATATATGCAAGCTTGTGCAAAATAAAATATAAATTACAAGCTCATTGCCTTTGTTTATATTTCTTAATGAGAATGTGTTTAGTCCCATATCTACGTATGAATCCCTGGAATCAATTAATGGAGACTACGCTGTAACATGTGATTGTACTTTCAGGTTATTTTTCTCTCCCCATTTGGAACTGTTGGGTAATGAAACACACTGGATATCTTGCAGTGTAATACAAATGTTTTGTTTCACTTCACGTGCCTGTGTCTGTTCCTACAATTTCTGCTTTTATATCAGTACCTTAAGCCTTGATCCTGCATCACATCTATAGATAAGATGAGCTCTAAGCACACAAACAATCCACTGACACTTAAGCTCAAGTATTATTTTATTAATCCTTTTAGCTCTGAGATGATATGCATCTGATTTTAGACCAAAGTTTGTGACAGAATTCATTTCAAAGAGGGAAAACAGTGGGAAGTAACTAGCTCAAAGAGTCTGGCCTGTCAAAGTGATAGTCCTCATGAAGAGTACTTCAGGTGCCAAAAGCTGAGAGCTGCATGCCTAGGGGCCTCCTCCACCCTGCCTATCTGCAGTTATCATTTTTTCCCACCAAATTCTAAAAAACAGAAGACACTGTACTTCATTTTACCCTGTACTTGGAAGCACAGATGGATCCCAGTGGAAAGCCCAGGAGCTAAGCACAACAGAACTCAGGGGATTTTCAAATCTAGCTTGGAAGTTGATAGCTCTTCCTGATTATTAGAAGGGTCTTCTGGCTTCAAGCACTGCCAAAGTTTGGAGAAGTGCAGAGCCAAACTTCCCAGTTCTGGCCATCATTTCTGGAAGTTCCCTAGTTCCTGCAGTGTGTGGAGTTTTCTTATTAGGAAAATGCTGGGCTCTCACTTTAAGACCACAATAAAGGAATGAATTGCCTCTGACCAAGGCAGATGGAGCAGTCTTTATATGTCATTGATAACATCACTGAGATATAATAGGTCTTTCCCCTCTCTAATTTCTAAGAGAATGGAAAATGATGCATTGTGATTCATGTGTGTGAAGAAGTTAATTGCTCTTGTATCTTGGTCTGTACCCTTATTTATGCCCAGCCTAGGCTGTGCCAACACAATTTCTATGGAGATGATCCTTTCTGATCCAGTCTTCCCTCTCTGTTAGAAGGAAAATTGACTATTGAGTTGCTGATCTGTTAGAGCACTTACAAAATAAAGAAAAACAAATAAGTCATTCTGAAGTATCAGTTGCTGTTTCTCTGGAAAAAAATCAAGGCAGAGTAGATTTTTAAAAATGCAAAGGATGTGCCACATTTAGGTTGCTAGCACAACAGGGAAAATACAATGTTTGCTTAAATACACTGTTCAATAACCATGGAAAGCGCATGGGGTAGTAATAGAATTCTCAAAGACATCCTTGGTGAAAGGGAGTATCTGAGTGGCTTCATTTTTCCCTGCTTGCTCTGAGCTTGAGTCTTTTGACCCTCAGGGCACAGTCAGGTCTACGTGTTTTCCTAGGTTTTCAAGAAATGGCAGGATGCAGGTGGCCTAAAAGCAGATTCTTTATATCTGATACGCTGCTACATGAGGAAAGTCCATCATTTATGGTTTCATTTTGTGATGTTGGCTAAATATTTGTAACATGCAGGCACACAGGAGAGGTGAGAGGTATGCATTTCTGTAGCTTTCCAAATAAATTCTGTTTGGCTTTGGTTAGCCTGTCTCTTTCCAGAGCTCCAGAGCATAGTAGGAGCAAAAGGAATCCCCCTCCACCTCTCTCTGCCCAGAGCCTAGGAGAATGCGATTGTATTTTTTATGAATAAATCCTAGTCAGATGCAGAATGGTACTTTCTCATTTATTTAGGAGACACTGTTAAAACAAGTGACTTGCTTCTCAACAAAATGCATGAAAATGAACTGCTATTCAGGCTCGAAGTTAATTGCATTCACAATTTAATTTTATTCTTTAAACTTAAATTACATTTGGGTCCACAGCTTGGTAAAAAAAGTGTGGGGTGGGGGGGAGAAAGCAACACTAATAGCTAAAAAAATACTACTAGCTCCAATGGAAATTTGTTTTCCATTTGCTACAGACCAGCCAGTCAGGCAGCTGTGGGAGGTAACAGGGGAGAACGCGTGATGGGGAAAGTCTTGTGGCAATAGTGGCCAGTTTCATTATGGCCACTGCCAGACTGTGAAACAACTCTTGGGGCTTGAAATCCTATTGCCTATTAAAACTGGGCATGACAGCTCTTTTTTATGCTTCACCAACCAGAGATAGAAGTGTGTCCTGGGGGAAATAAGGAAAAATATTTATGACAAGTGTTTAACACCTTTTAGTACAAAACAGCCCTAATATGCAGCACTCAAAGATAATTCTTGCCAGCGCATGTAAAACCTGGGGAAATCGTTTATAAACTCAATGATTTGATCCGAGCTATTAAAGGAAAAAATGATCCCCCAATCAAAATCCTGAGCATAAACTTCCCTGGATTTTGGAGTGCTGTACATCTGTTTTCATAACAATGACTATCCCCATGTCTGTAAATGGCCTAAGCCCTGGATTCTAAGAGCACCTCAGAATCAGGATCTAAATGCTTCCCAGATTTGGGCTGAAGAGAGGCAATTCAGAATGGAGATCTATCTGCATTAAATACAGAAGTAGACAGAAGCTTGCATGATAGAATTCAAGTCTGGATCCTAACTACCACTATACAGGGCTTCTGTTCAACTCATTAAGTGGATAGAATTTATTTGCAAAATCTGCCTTCAAATTTAGCTTTATGGGACAAGCAGCCTCAAGTTTTGGGGCTGTTCAGGTCTGGGTTTTGGCCAGACCCATTTTTAATAAAATTTACAAGTATGATTACAGGGAAGTAGATGGGGAAAATAATATTTCCACTGTGTAATAAAATGGAATCTCTGTATTGTGACTCTTCAGTGTTCAGAGCTAGTGCTGAAGAGGGTACAGAACTTTAGGATGTTTAAAATGTTGGAGAAAAAAATAATACAACATTTTCTAGACATTGATCTCAAAGCACTTCATATATATAGCCAAGTGGTATTAACCCCATTTTTATTTTATATAGAGAAATGAAAAGAGAGAGGGTGATATAACTTGCCCATGGCTATAAAGTCAGTCAGTTGCAGAGCCAGAAATAGAGTCCCACTCTACTGTTGAATACTCTGCCAACCTTCTCTGTTAACAAGTAACAGTAAATGTTAATGAGTAATAACAGTATGAACAAGGGCTTCATGGTCAGCTCAAGAAAAGTCCCTTTTAAATTGTGCAATCTACATGCTATTGCCATTCCAGTTTCATTTCCTAATATACAGTCTGCTTTCTGGCATCTTTTGTACCCTGTAATCTACTGGAGTTAGTAGTTTAAAGTATTATTTACCCAGCAATGCCCTTTTCCGGAATTAGGAATCTCAAGCGACATAAGAGAAATGAAAGATCCCATTTGTATGATGCTGTCACCATTTAGGGATTTTCTCTGGCTTCTTATTCCCTAGTGCTGCAGTGTTCATCTGCACAGTGGGGCTAGGCCTATTGGCTACGCAGCACTCTGCCTGAACAGACGTGTCCAGACCCTTCAGCAGTCTCCTGCCACCACAACCATAACTAGATCCATATACAAAGCACATTTAGGGATAGACTGTTGGTAGATTTAACATGGTGCCATTGTGTCATGGAATAAGAAGCTCCTTAATGTCAAGGCCCCTCCCCACCCACCGTATTTCCTTGTGCAAGTTGGGAAACAGCAGGTCTTGCAGAGCCACTGCTCCTCACCACAAGTCAAGTTGGCGTAGTGGGACTTGCCAAGACACTGGCTCCACGCTGCCAATGGGCAGAGCAGGCACATGAGGAGAAGCAAGTGACACCTTGTAAAGGGCTAGAAAGACTATAGTTTCCCAGAGTTTCCCAAGGTGCAGTACAGCGCAGCCTTGTGCCACTTCTTATTCACGGCCTTGAACAAAAGCTTCCTTAGCCTGCACGCTCTTCAGAGCAAGGACAGATTCTTCCTCTGTAACAAGAGGACGGACAGCCCCAGATCTATGCACCCACAAACTTTGCTTTTCAGCTTGAGCTCACATTTAGTATAGAAATGGGGGGAGAAACGGCAAGGCAAGGGCTCCAGCTCCTGCCACCCCGTTCCCTTTCATTATTGGACAATACAAGGAAGCTCAGCACGTATTAGTGCTGACTGACCCGTTTATTCTGTATTGAGCAACAAAGGGGCAGCCTCAATATTATAAGCACGTAGAGCACAGGGATTGACTTCACAGCACAGAGTAGCAGAACTACATAAACATAGTCTGTTCATGCTGGAGCTCCCAATGTTTCCCTCATAGCCTCTGTCTCCAGCCTGCATATTCAGCCTGGGGCAATGGAAAGATAGGATGATATACCTAGGAATTATATTATAGACCAGGCAAGCAAAGTCATCGACATTTCCAGAACCAGCACATCATTCTAGTATCCCTTGGTGGGAAGGTTGGGGAGGGACACAGCATTTTTGACAAGTTAAACTTATGGCAGCAGCCACAGTAAATAGGCATGTACGTCATTCCCAGGAAAAGGAAAGAAAAGGAAACCTCCCCCCCGAAAAACAAACACTACCCAATTGCTTGGTGGTTCTACGCGTAGTTTAGAGAGGCTATCTAAAGTCAAGATTTGGCCAGGAGTTCATATTGTAGTAAACTGGGACACCACTGTGCTTTTTAGAGAGACAACATTGGAAATGATATGTGTTATTATTATTATAATAAAAAAGGACCTCTTTCAATAAACATAACTGAAATATCTGTATCTTTAAGCTGACAGGGTATTGACTTCCAAAGAGGCAGCCAGAACGGTGCAAGGTTGCTGTATAACAGGTCGGGGGGGGGGAGGGTAGCGTTGATTGTAAAAGGAAGAAAATTATCCCAATTCTAGCACTGCTGGAAAACGTGAAAGTTATTGCTGCACAAAGAACCTCTTGAACTGCTCTGCCTTCCAAAATTTCTACTGCACTCTCTGCAGTTACTTGTGTATGGCAGAAGCAGCATCTTTGTATTATATGAACAGTCTGCTTCATAATCAAATACCATCTGTCGCTACATCTGAACTTGTTTTCAACATCTGTGCGTTCTGGTCTTAACAAAGCTTTAAAAACTAATTCAAAAACTTTCACAGATCACTGACTAAATATGTACATTTACCATCTTTCATATTGGTTTAAAATATTTCTTCTATATCTGCATCCCCTTGACTGGGAATAGTTAAGATGTATACACTTAGTTGCTTTATTAAGCTTATTTTCTAATGGCCTTGGGTAGCCAAGTGCAAAAGAGGGACACTTGCTCAGGCACCGAGAGGACCCATCATATTCTTTCTTGGTGCCAATACAGTCCCTTTCTGCCAATGAGAAACCTGAAAGTTGATCAGCTACCATACCCCAATTACTCAAAATGACACTACAGATAAAACTGCAACCAAGGGGAGAATCAACTGTATGGCTTATATGCTGCTAAAGTGTGTCTGAACAAATGGTGAAGTAAAATCATGAGAGCTCTCAGGAGGATAAGTACGTTGTTACTTTGCACATGCTTCAGAAATGTGAAGTACATCTTTACAGAACTTTTGGCCAACCCACTGGCAGATGTTGACCAGTTTTGCTTATGTATACATCAGTTGCAGAACACTAAAACAGAGATTGGAAATTTTAATTTAGTCAAGGCAGTTGGGCTAAAATGATGGCTTTTGTTGAAACCATTAAATAGAACTGCCTAATGAAGTACAGTACGGTACTGGCAAAGTGAGCCCTGATGAGATGCTGCAGATTCCAAACTGCAGCCCTGCAAGGGGGAGAAGGAAGCTTTCAAGTCTTTAACTAAAGTGGAATGGCGACAGCCCTTGTAAAGCTGCATTTGATTTTGTGTTTGAGGGCAGAACGCACTTGTATGTTATTACCCTGACATTTTAACTATTAGTTGGAAATATGCCGTTGCAGTTTCTGCCATATATTTCACATGCCTATTTGTTAGAAAGTGAGCTAATAGAGACTGTGATGAAATGATCATAAATTCACTTTCAGAGGTCATTTGGGTTCAGAGCCTAAAGATTGAATATGGCAAATTCTTAGGCACAGGCAAGAAGGTGGGGGCAGGAGGGTCATTCTCACTGATGGGTTCAATGATTGATTTCACTACAGAAATATGTTTGCCCTTTACTTTACTGTTTAACACAGAACAGCTATTATTGGTTTCTGGTCCATTATACCTCTCTTCCTAGGGTCAGTATTAGTGAAAAGAAAATATAACCTTGGAGCTGAGAAAATAAACTTTTATGTCATCAGGTGTTTAAATATTACAAGGTGTCTGATTATTTTGTAAAGGACATACCCACGTGCACATGTGCACGTGCATATACATGTGAATGTAATACAATATAATATAATATAATATAATATAATTCCTGTGACTAATTTTTCTGTTTTTCCTCATTTAATAATATTGCGTTACAAGAGTTCATACAAATCTGCAATACCTATTATTATATGTACCCTGATGAGAATTCACATACACCATGCTGCCTTTGAACTATGATTAGCAACAATAAAACATGTGTTTTAAATTAAGATTCACCTTGGAAGGCAAAAATTTTATGGCATGTATGATCAAAATGGATGTTATAGCAAAAGGCCGTGCCAAAAATATTTTCAATATTTTGGAATGACTTATGTTCCATGTGATTGCCTTATGCGTTGTATACTGTAAGGCAAGTGCCACTACAGTTAGCATTTACCTTATAAATCCTGGTTTTCCAGAGGGTTGTAATAACTTGCCAATTTGAAATCACACTGGGCTGACACACACTATACACATTATCAGCCCAGATGCAAATTTCTGTTGTTGTTTTTACCAAAAATGAAATCAAGTGAAGCTGTTGGTTTTCTGTACATGGCAAAAGCTAATAGTTTGGAGAGGGGAGTGGGCTTTTTGCTTTTGCTTCTGGTTGGATTTTTATTGTTGCTACATTCTCACTGGAAAGGATTCATTCAAGAAAGGAATTCTGAAGGTGGATTAGGGCAGAGAGGTTTTGATACACCCAAAATAGGGGTCATGCATTTGCAAGGCTCAGTCATGTAAAAATGCCTTACCTGCTTGAGTAGACCTGCTGATGTCAGTGGCAATTCTACAGGGCCCAATTCTCCCCTAGTTACCTTCAAATGTGTTACTAGGTTTAGTGGCTGAATTATCCAGGATGAATTCTGGCTGATTCAACTAGAAACATTTCTGGACAGCATGCACTGTCGTATCTACATTCCTTCCCCCAAACACCTGAGCAGTGTTCACCACACTGTTGTGCGCTCCTTAGACAATCAGCTCTGCAGGCCAGCCCGTGCAGTTATAAAGGACAATTGTAACTGTAACCCAGGGGTGGGCAAAGTCTGGCCCACGAGCTGGATCGGGCCCATGGCAGGCTCCATCAGGCCCGTGTGGGCAGCACCCCCTGCCCACATTGTTGTGGCTGGTTTCCATGGAGACCCCAGCAGCTGCGGAGTCATGATAGCGCAGGGCCAGAGTTTCCATGGAGACCAGCCCCAGCAGCGCTGGCAGGGGCGTGCAGGCAGTGGATCGCAGCTCTGCCCCAGCTCCAGACCATGTTGCAAGATCTCAGCCTTGGCCATGGAGCAGCTCCCCACCCAGCCACGCACCCTGTCGATGCTGGGGCTGGTCTCCATGGAAACCCTGATCCCGCGCTGTCACAGTGCTGTCATTGTTGGGCTCTCCATGAAAGCCAGTCACAGCAACGTGGGCAGGAGCTGCTGGGAAATGGAGCCAGATCCTCCATTGTGCCCACTCCTTCTGTAACCTCATTCAAATTTTCTCAGGAACCGACCTCGCCTGAGGGAACAGGGATTATCTGGTCTCACAGGAATCTAAACAGCAATCCACTGTTGTATCCCACTCAAGGATACAAGGGAGCAGGGGTGCTTCCTATACCCTCCTCAGTTTGTGTGCCCATGCAGGGATGACCCATACGTGGCTCAAGTAAGGCTTTACAAACTCATGCAAGGAAGATACTGTCCATCTGCCATCAGTATGCCTGACTGAGCAGCATCAAAGTCTACGTTGTTGGTGGCAGAAACCACAAGTACTAAGAACTACAGCCTCAGGAATTTGGGAGCTGATCCTGGCAAGAAGCAAGCACTCTGAACTCTCACTGAGGTTACTTAGGAGTTGCATAAAGCTACTAACATGAGTCAGGGCAGCAAGCAGGTGAAAGTACCCCAACCCCACTCTCATCCCAGACCTCACAGGCCCTAGTGATCCCTGCCTCCTGTTCTTGACCTCCATTGTCTCATAGTCCTACCTGGGGTGACAACCTGCCTCCTGGTCACTTATAGCTCCCCCAGCAGGGGATGTGGGTGGAGCAGGTGCTAAGGTGCATGGCTGACATCCTAGAAGTCACAAGGTCAAGGACATAGCAGAAGCACTCAGGGTGCAACCCTGTCAGATTCCAGTGAATCTGCAAATTCTGCTAAATACCTTGTCATAAGGACATGAAATAGGAAAGGATAGATCTCAGCCTCCTGACTCACCTGTTCTGAATTCATAGTTTCATAGTTGATAGGGTCAGAAAGGACCTAAGGAGATCGTCAAGTCCGACCCCCTGCCCTGGGCAGGAAAGAATGCGGAGGTTAAACGATCCTGGCTAGGTGATTTTCCAGCCTCCTTTTGAAGACCCCCAGGGTAGGAGTGAGCACCACTTCCCTTGGAAGTTGGTTCCAGCTCCTAACCGCCCTGAATGTGAAGTAGTGCCTCCTGATATCTAGCCTGAATCCACTTTCAATCAACTTATGGCCATTATTCCTAGTTACTCCTGGTAGTGCTCAGGGAAACAGGGACTCTCTCATTGCCTGCTGGTCCCCCTTGGCCAGTTTAAAGACAGCCACCAGATCCCCTCTCAGCCTTCTCTTGTGGAGGCTGAACAGGTTCAGGTCCCTTAGCCTCCCCTCGTAGGGCCTGCCCTGCTGACTCTGATCATGCGGGTGGCCCTCCTCTGGACCCTCTCCATGTTGTCCACATCCCTCCTGAAGTGCGGCACCCAGAACTGGATGCAGTACTCCAAATGCGGTCTGGCCAGTGTCACATAGAGGGGGAGGATCACCTCCTTGGACCTGCTCGTGATGCATCTGTGGATGCATGACAAGGTGCAGTTAGCCTTCCTGACTGCGTCCCCACATCAGCAGCCCATGTTCATCTTGGAATCAATAGTGACTCCAAGATCCTTTTCTGCCTCTGTGCTGATGAGAAGGGAGTTCCCCAGCCTGTAGGCATGCTGCTGGTTCTTCCTCCTGACTCCAATTGCTTCCATGACCTTCTCTGTTCCTTATCACCTGGGTTATGGTTCTCTAGGATCAATCCCTGACTGCCTACATCCGGGTAGTATGCTTGACAGCTATCCTTGATATAAAATCAAGTAAAAGTGAAGGAACCTATGAAAGGAAAACTGGACCTACTTTAAATAAAAAACATGCAGCAAATACGATCAATAATCTTCATGGCTTTGAATGCTTGGCATTGGCAATACTGAAGTCAATGTAACAGACTACAGTCTTCATTACTTAGGAGTTAGGCCAGATTATATCAGTTGAGGTTCTGGCCTTTAGTTTTCATAAATGTAATACTGTAGCTTTATAAACCTGCACTCACTCAGCTATCTCAGGGTACAGGGTAATTACAACCATAGACACCACTGTTTGTTTAAATGAAGGTACTTTTTCAGTGAGGTACTTAATCTTATGCTCAGTTTGAAACTGATGGGACTCCTCACATGTTTTTAAAGATCAGTCTGTGCTTAACTACCTTGCTGACCTGAGGCCCAAATTCTGGTCCTTGAGGCATTCCACTACAACCAGAGTTGCCAAGTACGTGGAGCCTCGAGGATTTGTCCCCCTCTGGAAGAGGGCTGTCACCTGAAATTTAAAAAACCTTCCACGTGTCCACCGTCTTAGTCATCCGTGCCCCCCTTCCCCCCCCCCTCAAAAATAAAGTTGGTACCTATGACTACAATATTCAAACTGTAAACTCAAAGGGTTCTTACTGTATGCCAATATTTTGCTACCCCACTGTGAGATTGAACCTGCCTTATAATGGAAGACACACAGCAGATACAGTCAATAATACCTTATCTCCTCCTGTAACTTCCTGGCCAGAAGCAGCAGCAGCAATATATATTTAGATAACATTTGACTTTTTATAAAATTAAATAAGGAATCTCTGAAACCAGACCTTGCTATTGCTTTTATTTGAGCTTAATTCACCTACTCCTAGATCTGTCTGGTAACCCTCTATAATAAAATAGTAATAATGCTTTGCACTTTACAGCACCAAAGCTGTATCTATCAGCTTATGAAGCTATCTCAATGTGCTTCATAAACATTGTACTCTGCTACATTCCTTCACTTCCTTCTACTCTTTATATGTAAAATGTATGATATTGTAATAATGGATAGTTTTACAAACAAAAGAAGTCAAGATTTTATGTAAAATCATTGTAGAAGGGATGAAATAAAGTTATTTAAAATGTGGAAGAAATTAGGTAGGCAATTCTGATGTGAATGATCTATAGGTAATAGAAAAGATGAGAGAAGGATTGGGGCTGCCATTTTAAGCTCCCTGGAGTAGCATTATGGAGTGCAGTAGCAAAGCAGTGAAGGTGTCTTGTTCTTGCTCTAGAGGTGTGAGTTTGAGCCTCACTGGATTCATGTCAGAGGTTAGCTCCTTGTGTGGATACACAGCTAGTCATTTGGCCTGGGGAGGCAGTGGTTGATGGATGTGATGTTAACCAGGCCACTCCTTTGCATGTTATTGGCTACAGAAACTCTGGTTCCTTATCTATGGCAACCCAGCGGTCTGTCTTTTGATCAGTAGTGCCACGAGGGTAGGCAACTGAGGCTATTGCCCTGAGTGCTGACTTGGTGAAAGGCAGAAAAATATTAGCTGCCACTGCAAACACATGATTATGCCAGTGCCATGGCAGCAGTTGGAAGTCACTACTGCCTCCATGCATTCCACTGCCCCAGCTGCTTTCTTAAGCCTCTGCTTTTAGAACAGAAAATATACAGGACACACTGAGGCACTGAATCTGTTTGGGGCCTCTAGGAACTATTACAAGAAAATTGTAAATACTAACAGTAATAAATAATGTGCTAGGTTCCCTGGGTGCATCTACACATGCAAATGCTCTGGGGTGGGTTTATTCTAGAGTAAATTACTCTAGAGTAAACCCATGCTGAGCAGATGTTTACACATAAGGGATGCAGGAGCAGATTTGCTGCTCATAGCAGCAATCTGCTCCTGCCCCCACCAGCCTTGCACTGGCCTCCTGCAGCAGGCAGGGGGAGCTCTAGGCTCCCCCTCAGTGCTAGCCCAGGGGCTGGCAGAGAATGCAGGGCTAGGAGACAGCTGACTGTTGGAGGGGGCTGGGACATATCTCCCTGCCCCTGGGAGCCTCCTGCTGCCAGGGCAGGGTTGGTCCCCCTGCCCCAGCGGCAGGGAACTCCCAACCATGGCTCCGTGATCGCGATCATGGGGTCGGGGCTGGCAGATTCTTATCTCAGCCATCTACATGTGCTGTACTACACAGTAAGTAATTGGGAGCAAATTTACTGCTTGTATGTATAGACAGCAAATTTACTTGCTATTAGAGCAAATTCCTGCGCTGTAAGCATCTGCACATGTAGACAGTGACACTGTGCAATAATTAGCTCTAATCTCAAGTAAAGTTTCATAGTTTCATAGTTTTAGGGTCGGAAGGGACCTAATAGATCTTCTAGCCCAACCCCCCGCCAGGGCGGGAGAACAACAAAAAAAACCCCTAAAAACAAAAACGGGACTCAAATGAGTCCAGCCAGGTAGGTATCCAGCCTCTTCTTAAAGATCCCCAGGGTAGGGGCCAGCACCACCTCCCTTGGAAGTTGGTTCCAGCTCCTAGCCGCCCTAACTGTGAAGTAGTTTTTTCGGATGTCCAATCTGTACCTCCTCTCCATCAACTTGTGCCCATTACTCCTTGTTATGCCAGCGGGGGCTAGGGGAAACAGCGTCTCCCCCAAACCCTTCTGGTTCCCCCTAGTGAGTTTATAGACGGTCACCAGGTCCCCCCTCAGCCTTCTCTTGTGGAGGCTGAATAGGTTCAAGTCCCGCAGTCTCTCACTGTAGGGTCTGCCCTGTTGTCCCCGGATCATGCGGGTGGCCCTCCTCTGGACCCTCTCCATGTTGTCCACATCCCTCCTGAAATGGGGCGCACAGAACTGGACACAATACTCCAGCTGCGGCCTGACCAGCGTCGCATAGAGGGGGAGGATCACCTCCCTGGCTCTACTCGAGATGCACCTGTGGATGCACGACAAGGTCCGGTTAGCCCTGCCAACCATGACCTCGCATTGTCGGCCCATGTTCATCTTGGAGTCAATAATGACACCAAGATCCCTTTCCACCTCCGTGCTCTCAAGTAGGGAGTTCCCCATCGTATAAGTGTGCTGCTGGTTCCTACTACCCAAGTGCAGCACCCTGCACTTGTCCGTATTGAAACACATCCTGTTCCTGTTTGCCCACCCCTGTAACCTATCCAGATCCTTCTGCAATCTCTCTCTCCCTGCTAGCGTGCTCACCTCCCCCCAAATTTTGGTGTCATCAGCGAATTTAAACAGGTTGCTTTCCACCCCAGCATCAAGATCGCTGATGAAGAAATTGAACAGCGCAGGCCCCAGGACCGAGCCCTGGGGGACTCCACTACCCACCTCCCCCCAAGTCGAGTATGATCCATCCACCACCACCCTCTGAGTGCGACCCTTCAGCCAATCTGCAATCCATCTGACCGTGTAGGCATCTATGCCACAGTCGCCTAGTTTATTAATTAGGATGGGGTGAGAGACGGTGTCAAAGGCCTTGCTGAAGTCCAGAAAGACTACATCCACCGCGACACCTGCGTCCATGGCCTTTGTGACCTGATCATAAAAGGCAATCAGGTTGGTCTGACATGATCTCCCCCTAATAAATCCATGCTGATTGCCCCTGAGCATCATTTCTGATGCCGGCCCATCACAAATGTGCTCCTTGATGATCTTCTCAAAGAGCTTCCCCAGGATTGAGGTAAGACTGACGGGCCTATAATTGCCCGGGTCCTCCCTTTTCCCTTTTTTGAAGATGGGGACCACATTAGCTACCTTCCAATCGTCTGGCACCTGGCCCAAGCACCACGATCGCTCGTAGAGCCGTGCCAGGGGCCCTGCAATAACCCCAGCCAGCTCCCTCAGCACCCTGGGGTGGAGAGCATCCGGACCCGCTGACTTGAACGCGTCCAGCCCCTCCAGAAGCTCTCTAACCCGGTCCTCCCCAACCTGAGGTCTGAAGGCGATCCCCTCGCGTCCGGCTTCTATCACAGCAGGGAAGTCCCGGTCCCTGCACAAGAAAACGGAGGTGAAGAATTGGTTAAAGAGGTCCGCTTTATCCTCTGACGCAACCACCAGATTGCCCCGCATATCCTGCAGGGGCCCCACATTACCCGGCGCCTTCTTCATCCTCCCAATATATTTGAAAAAGGACTTTTTGTTATCCTTAATCCTGGACGCTAATCCGAGCTCTATCTCCGCCTTGGCCTTCCTAACAGCCCGCCTGCAGGCCCGAGCAGAGGAGGTATACTCCTCTTTGGAGATTACACCCCCCTTCCACCGGGCGTACGCCACCCTTTTGGCAAGCAGGCATTCCCGGACACCCTTGGTGAGCCAGGGGGGCTTTCGGACACTCCTGCCCCCCTTGCTTCTTGTCGGGATGGACACCCCTTGGGCCCCGAGTATCATTTCCTTAAGGAACGACCACTCCTCTTGGACGCTGAGTTCCTCTGCCCTCAAGGACCCCAGTTCCTCTCCCACTAATCTCCAAAGTGTCTTGTGTAGATGTGCCCCCTGTCTCCAGATTCCTCATCCAGCACTGGAACCACCAAAAATGTAGAATATTTTTCCTGAGAAAGAATCCTAGAAATAGAGAATTTTTCCATGGAAGCCTAGTCTTTACCAGATAGATGATCACTGAGGATAGCAGTTCTCAAGATAGGGGGTCACAACCATTCAAACAGTGAGGTTAAGAGCTCATAGACATTCCATAGAAGTTCCCCTGCAAAACTTGGACTTTTACTGGAAGCAGAGCAGAGAGCCAAGCAGAAATTATGGTGTGAATTCAGAAAATTGGGAATGGCTAATCTAGAGTGAACTTCACCTCTGTGCAGAGGGACAGCACTAAGTATAACTACTACTAAAGCCCCTCTTGACATAAGACTTAAACTGGACTTTTGCAGTGGATAGCCTTTGAGTTGGCCTGCGCAGGACTGAAGTTGACCATACTACAGATGTGAGCCATCAAAGTTTGTTATAATGAACCTATCAAGCCTCTGTAAGTACTCTTAAGGAGCATTCAGAGAAAAGCTGCAACTGGAACTAAATTGGAAAACATGGAAAACCTGTGAAAATGGGAAGTTGAAATGAAGGGCAAAATGAATATAGATAAGCTAATTTGAGAGAAAGGCATTAATATGTCCTGGTGTTCTCCACCTAGCTAGCTATATCTACTGATTCCAATTGGTGTAGACTCTGATGGCTATTAGATTGGGAGATCTTTGTACAAAGAACCATGCATCTTGCAAAGTTGCAGCTCATTTTTTGGCATTGTAATAACCGCGACACTCCTACTGAATCAGTTCAGGCTTGAGAGAAAGTCTTAAACATGAGCCAGGTATTGTGAGCAAAATGCTAGAGGGTTCTCTGAAAAGAAAATGAAAGTAGGGAGCCTGTGTGCACCTATATTTGCATTTATGTGGACCTCACTTTTGTGTCCTGAGAAAGAAAGTTCCTACACACTTGCCATTTGCAAATGCAAAAAACATATACTGTGCTTTTTTTCTCGCTAGAACTGAACTTTAGAGGTCGGATTGTGCCATTTGTTCTGGAGGTTTTGCTATCTACTAGTAGTGTGTGGTAGAGGCATGTACTATAATGGATAGGGCACTGGACTAACAGTCAAGCAACCTATTTTCACTTCTGTCACCAAGTCAGTGGAAAGATTAGGGTTAAATGACTTTTCATCTGTGCCTCAATTTCCCCACCCATAAAACAAGAAATAACGATAGTTACAGCACTTTGAGATCCTTAGCTGAGGGGCTCTCTATGTAAGCATCAAGCTTTGTCAGTTATTTTACCCTTCACAAATTTAATACTCCCCCACCCCTTTTCTCACTAACACAATGTCTGTAGTACTAGCCAAGTAATTTAAGAATCACTTGCCTCAAAATCCCTGGTATTTAATTTTTCATTTCGTTCTCAGAACCTATCACATATTTGTTTTGATTTATTCAATATTGATCCTTTCTCTGACTTTCGAGCAGCTATCACCTTCCCCGCCTGTTCTCAGAGAATCTGCCAAGCCAGCAGTTTGTGATTTTGTCATAATACATGTGTTTAGCTCTCTGAGTGGCTGTCACAAGCTTCTGGATCTCACAAATGTTACATTCCATCTTTTTATTCACACATTCTGTAAATTAAATGTTCATGGAGATGGATTTCCCTCGCATTGAGAATTAAGGCTTTTTCAATCAATTTGCAGAGGTGTTGGCTGGCATCTTGGATGTATCCTAATGGAAGAATGGGAGATGGAGCAATTTGAATTTGCTAGGACTTGAATAGAAGCATTTAAAATGCTTCCTACATTATGCACGGAAGGAAAAAATCTAGGCCTCCTGAAAATTAGAAACTAAAAACTTAGGACAAGTTTCAAAGTGCCTGAATGGCTTAGGGGGCTTAGACCCATTTTTAAGACAGACGTAGGAGCTCTAAGGCCAAACTACATTCTACCCATTAAGCATCGAAGTAGACTTAAGCACCAAAATGCCGCTCTATTCCACCCTGTTCAAGTCTTAAAAATCCATGAAAGCATCAGCTTTGGTAGCATACCATCATTTTTCCTCTAAGACTGAGTCACAATAAAGCAGCAAGGAGGAGGACCCACTTGTCTTTTGATTACCATATTTACTTGAACTCAAGACAAGGTATTTTTACCACTTCAACATGGGGGAAATGTTGAAGTACTGATGAACTCCTTTATAAAAAACTACTACATTCCCTCTAGCTTGCTCTTCCCCACTCTGCCTATAGTGGTCAGGCCATCCTGACCACCACTTCAACACAGGGGAAACACAAGGTGCAACCACCACTTCAACATGAGGAGGGAAAAAAGCTTTGTCTTGGATTGAAGTGTGGGCTGTGCTGGTGCTGGGGTGGCTCATGTGGCAAAGGATGAGCCTGAGGGTGATCACATAGCATGGGAGGAGCACAGGGAAGACAGCACCATGCCAGGGGAGGGAATAATGAGGGGGACCACACAGTGTAGGGATAGGGAAGCACAGGAGAGAAAACACAGGGCACTTCTGCACGAGTCACCCACTGTGTTGTTGTTACTGCGCAGTCATTTAGTACTTGCATAACTAGGTACTAAATGACTGCACAATAACTGGTGTTACTGCACAGTAGCATCCTGCACAGTTGCTTTATGATGCTTACTGTGCAATAGCTCATTACTAGTGCACAGTAGCTTGTTACTACTACACAGTAGCATCACGTCACAGTTTGTGCCCAACAATGCTGCTGTGCAGTAGTAACAAGCTACTGCGCAACAGTAATGAGCTACTGCGCAGTAAGTGTCTCGTGTAGATGTGCCCACAGTGTAAGGGAGGGAAAGCACACGAAAGACCTTGTGAGATGGGGGTTGGGAAGCATAGGGGAGACCACATGGTGTGGGGAGGCACACAAGGGAGACCATGCAGTGGCAGGAGAACTGCTGTGACTCCAGGGCTGGCAGGTGCTAAAGGGTGCAGGAATTGTAAGGGGAAAGGGAGGGCAAGAAGTAGGGGTCAGGCCACCTTACCCCTTGTTCCTTGCTGTCCAGCCATTTCAATAGAATCAAACCTTTGTGTCTAAGTGTGTTTATGTGACTAACCAGTAGAACAGATTCTGGCCCTTGATGTCACTGGCTTTCTAGAAGACCTAAATTAAGCACCCAAAACACTTTAAAAAAAAAAAGAACTTTGGTCCTTAAGTTATTTCAGTATATTTGAAAATGTTAACCCCAATCAGTTCTTTGCTAGTCTTTTGAATCATAGCAGGTGTTCTTTGCATATGAGTGAAGCTGTCATGACAAAATGACAGTATGGCAGCAGTCAAGGCATTGCCTAATAAGGAACCAGCTCTTGCCAAAAGGGAAGAGAATACAAATATATTCCAAATCATATTTTGTGCATACAGGGACTGAACATTTCAAGGGATCCCTGCCTAAATCAGTCAGGGCCAGATTGCAAGTCCCTCATTTTATTTATTTATTAGATTTATATCCCACCCTATCCAAATGGCTCACAACAGCTTACAATAAATAGACAGACAATGCACAGATAGATCAGAACAGTACAGTCCCCAAATGACACCCCACAACTTGAGAACTCTGACCCGCACCTCCCTCAACTATTGCTTCCCTGCCTCATAGCCGTACAGGCCCATAGTTCCAGTGAATGACTTCTTAGTGTCACAAAGGCATGGCCATGTAGGTCAGGATGGCCTAACCACCATAAGAAGGGTGGGAAAAGGAAGCTAGAGGTCACACAGTCATTTTTTTTAAATGAGTTCATCATTACTTAGTTTATCATTTTCTACATTCCAAGACTTTAGCCTCATTTTCCCATAAGAACTATTATTTCTTAGGGCAGTGCTATCCAACGGATGGTCCGCAGGATGCACACAGCCTGCAAAGAGATAATCTGTACCCCCTAGGCTCCCCCTGGCCATCACTTCCCTCCTTGCTCTGGGTACAACTGCAGCCAGGGTCTCCAGGCTCCCCCTCCCTTCTCTGGCTTTCAATTCCTACCCCTGCCCCAGGGGGCTGAGCAGGGCAGGGCAGCACAGCTCAGTGCAACCTGTAGAAGCCCACAGAGCAGTGAAGTGGGGGAGCCCCAGGGCCAGGGAGATGAAGGGGGCCACCTGCCCACTCATGTACAGCAGTGTGGGGGCTGCCCACCCACACAGGTGCAGTGGTTGGGGGAAGAGCCGTCCATCCACATGATACCAGGGGAGCTTGCAGCTGTGGAGATGAGTGTGGGGCTATGACCCTTGCTGGTGCAGCCCCAGTAGCATGTGGCCCCTGCTGGTGTGCCCCCTTCCCCCTGTATACGGCCCTCAGCTGCTAAGAAGTTGGACAGCCCTGTCTCAGGCAATTCCAGTTTTCCTAGGGAGGCAGGCCCCAGCCCATACCATTTTCCCAAAAATCAGATTCCCAAGGTGTATCCCCTTCTTCCTGTTCCTCAGTTTGGTGCTTTTTCCTCTCCTCTCCCCCTTCAACACCCCACATTTCCTGAGCATTGCCTCTTTTGTTTTTGAATGTACCAGGTCTGGTCTACACAAGCCCCAGACCCAATCCTTCCAATCCTTTCCACTACCAGCAGTCTCAGAGAAAACTGTCTAATTGGAATCAGCTGCTTGAGGGTTTTTTTTTACTCTCCCAGGTGACAGTTTGCTGTCATCCTCTATCAGAGCAACAGTGGCAGAATCTGCTCCTATTTGCAGAGTGGTAACATGACTTTTGCTTGCTGCACAACCTAAAGATAGCGTAAAAAAAAGAGAAGGTTAGAAGATAGGATGCACTAAGAAAACAAGAGATAAGGATGACTGCAGGGATCCTTTTCGCTATATGTTTAGATGCATTCCTGTTTCTGCTGCTGCGTCCAGTGTCACCATGGAACAGTTCAGCATAAACACCTCCTGAGGAACTGTTCCAGAGCTTAATGCCAACCTGAGACAGCTGCTGATGATGAACAACATCATCAAGGGCCCACTGTCCCTTCCTGCCACTCCTCCTCCTCCACCACCAGTGAAAGAACTATGAAAAGACCAAGAGCTGGTGTACAGCCAACAAGAACTAAAGATCTTGCAGCTGGTTGAACCACCTGTGCCCTGTGAAATTCCAGCCAAAACAACATCCCCTCCCTTCCCTGAGATAACCCCTCTGTTAAAGAGAAGGGCATAGCATTTGAAAACTTCATAATCAAGGCTGTAGAGCAACACAAGTACTGAGCTGCTAATGGAAGAGAATTGTTCTTACTTGTACCAGTGGATGTGGACAACTGACCATCTCTGGAGAGTGCACAGCTGCTGTGGGTGACCTATCTTGTTAGTTCAAATTCACATACAGTGTGCAAGCCAGAGTCTGCCAGATACACATAGCTGTTCAATGCCACCCTGCTGAGCTAGTGCCAGAACGCATCATGTGAGGTTTGCTTTATTTGGGTTAGTTTTTAGGAGATGTACAGAATCCACGAGTGAAAGTGCTGATGCACCCCACTCTGTGTTAATGGAAGAATTCTTCATTTAGCCATATAATTTATCCTAAATTTAATGTTCTGGACCCCCCTCCCAGGTCCTCCCCTCATTTGATATCAATGATTGTTATACATATGTAATTAGAGCAAATGATCTGAGCCCAAGATCTACCAAGCAGATCTGAGAGCAGAATTTGGCCCTAAGAATGTTTAGTAGCAAGGTTAAGACATTGACTGCCAATCTGCTAAAGACAATTAGACCTTCCAGCTCATATTTTCTATTTGTACTTTGCTTTGATGGACTAATTTTTACTTAATTTGAATTAGGAACTGGAGAGACTACAGCCATGGAAGGAAGAAATTATGCGTCTAAATCCTACCAAAAGCTTTTCCTTTTTTGGTGTGTTGTGTGTTTATCCTCATGCATGCTTGCCTGATTAAAACACATTTTCCTTCCTGTTTAATCCAGCAAAAATGAAAGTGAATACCATTTACCTACTAGAGGTTCATCTTCAGTTAATTGTACTGACAGCACTGCAGATACTTTAAAATGGTCCTTATAGACAGGAGTTATCTACCAGGGAAGTTTAACTGTACAATAGTATTTTAATCAGGGAGACAACTTCTGCCCTGGGATACAAGTATGTCTCTCCTATGGACACCATGGCATGATATATATATAGGAAATATAGCATGACCTCTGTCAAAATAAGAGAATGATTATTAACAAGCATGCCATGTCTCTACTGCTATACCCACACAAAATGAAGCAAGGCACAACCATTGTCAAATTTTAAATGGCTGGGTCAGCTGCACATAATAAATCTATTAATTCGTTTAATCATATATTTGATTTATACCATGCTGGACAATTACCAACATGTCATTTCTTTGTTGAAGGATTTTTAATTTGAAAGTGTTCTAATCCTGAGTGTCAGCTGTTCCTGGTGGGTGATGACATATCTAGTGCGAGTGAAACATTCTGATGACATATAGAGTGTAGGAATCAAATGTCATAAGCATAAATATTTAAGCAATAAGACGTGACAGGTAGAGCATTTATTGGCGATTATAGCACACCTCGGGTTGTGTTATGATGAGGCATTTGTCCAAAGGCCAACTGAATTTAACTACACTAGAAGTAGCATAATTGCTTGGAAATGTGCTGCTTCCAGTGTCTTAGTGACATTTTTTTCCTCCTTAGGAGTCCTCCATTTTACAGCTCAAGACCCTAGAATCCACCATTTCCCTCTACTCTGAAAATGAAAGCCCCAAAGGAATCTTTTGGAGAAAGTTATGAACAACTTGAGGACCTAAATGCAGGGTTGGGATGAAAGCTGGAATTCAGCCCTCACCATAGCATAAAAATGCCTATATTAATATTTTAAGTTTTGCACTGGAAATGAAGGTCTGGCATTGTCTACTACTGCGTGAACCGAGTAGATGCTGACAACACAGTGACATGAAGCTGAGAAATTCCTCCAGCTGCATTGACAATGTGGACAGGTTTCAAGCAGAGAATACCATATCATCTTCACTTAAAAGCTGGCCATCTCTATGAACACCCGCATGTAATAGCTGCCTCTCTGCCACGAAAACATCAGGGGAACACAATGACGTAGAAGAGAAGGTGCTTAATTGAAAATAGCAGAGAAATAATGTAATTTCTTTTTCAGAGGCTGTGGTTTCTATTCAGTACTAAGGGCCAGCTGCAATTCCTAGTAGCTGAGCCTCTGGTCTCAAGATTCTCCATATCCGCTTATTCCTTTGTTCTGCGGAATCATACTATTCTTCTCTCATAGCTGTATTACAGTACAAATTAAAACAGACAGTGTGACTCTTTAACAGCCACAATAAACACCTCTTGCTAGTTGCTAGCTGTGTGGAATGAGAAACTTATGCAGAAGGTCCTCCATTTACCAAGTCGACACTTCCAATGGGGACTCTGCCCCATTCCTAAATGCATCATAGCACCTCTCCTTTTCACCTTGGTGCTCTGCTCTGCTACATACTGTATGTGAAAGGGACATATACTTCTAAGACACCTCATGTCAGTAGGTTACATGCTATGTAAGTGGTACAGGGCTATAAAACTATGTATAAAAAAAAACAATGGTTTTCTAAACTAGGAGTCACAATTCCAAGTGGGGCCAGAGCATTTGCATGCAAGGTAACAAGCCCCACAGATATTGTCTTGGTAGAGTCTGGCTTGTACCAGCAGTGGGATCACACACTGACTGGAAGTGAGGACCGAGAAAGATTAGGGAACAGTTCCCTAAAGCACCACATTTCCTATTTCAAACTGTTGATGAAAGTCTCTTTTGAAATTAAAAGGACACTCCCTGACATTGTGTTTGCCATAATCCACTGTGGAAGACGTTGACATTTTTTCAAATTTGAGGGGGGAGATGGAAAAAAATGTCTGTAAGCTCCTTCCACATTCTCCTCTTCACTTCTGCCCTCCCCTCCACCCCCCCCCCCCCCC
>NW_005842933.1:277003-299054 GCF_000455745.1 Alligator sinensis
CCCTCTTCCCTCTCCCCCCCCCCCCCCCCCCCCCCCCCTTTTTTTTTTGGACCATCTCTTAGCTGAGCCTCTGTGCTATCTCTCTGGTTTGGTTTCTGGCAGGCACTCAGCCCAGCCTCTATTTCTTTTGAAAAGAAAGGGCTTCTTCCTCTGCTCTGGCTGTGAATCTCTTACGCTCCTCGCTGCTCTCCAGTTTTGGAGATCTGGAGTGTGAATTCTTCATGGCTGGCATTTCCTCACCATGTTCCATAGCTGGCGCTCCAAAGCACATGCTCCACTGAGTCACCAAAGCAACTAGTTAGCCTGATGGCTTTTAAAATTCAAGGCACAGGAAAGCTAAGGGGAGTATCTTATGTAACAAAGTAATAGAAAACAATAAAAGGAGAGATGGAAAAGATAGCAGCTAAGTTTTCTTTGTGATCATTGTTTAACACTGTAGATAATTAAATATTAATGAAAGTATGCTACTTTCATTTTGTGAGCAATTTAATTCAATTAAAAATAAATGGATCGCCTTGGCTCAGTGAATATACGGATATATTCAGCAGTGCCCTTAACTTTATTTCAACTGCATTTAACTCCAGGACAGCAGCAAGTATTGCAACCAAAACATAGCCCTCAGCTACATTCATTAACTCTTTAAGTCCCAGTGGCATTCTTCTGTCACCCTGTTGAACCAACAAGGCCTCTCTAGGGAATATTGGCTATGCTGTTTAACATGCAGGAACCATCATTTGTACCCAGTGTGTTATCTAAGATATCTTGCACTAGGGCACTGTTTTCTTGAAAGGAAGCCATTTCAGAAAGACTTAACAGGCCGGCATGGGTCTGAATCTACTAGCATGCAGTGTTCTGGTTAAGTAGTATATTTGGGAATTTCATGCCCAATAATGTAGGACTATTCTTTTATTGCACCAAGCAGAGCTGTTTTAGATTCCCTTTGGGCCCATAGGCCACGTCTTTCTGATAATAAGCGTGTTATCAATGCTTTAATATTGAACTCAAGTCTCTGCATGAGAGAGCATCCAAGAGCTATTATTCAGTGCTGAAAGCAAAACCCGACTGCTCTGAATGGCGAGGAAAATGCCAGTCTGTTGACAAAAAGTTAAACAGAGGTAAAATCTAAACTCTGGCCAACATTTTATAGCCTTAACGCATTGTTAGCTTTTCATCTTATCTGTCAGGAATAGGAAACTAATGTTTAAAAACAATGTATTGCTTTTACGGACAAGGTCAGTATTTGTTAGACTTCAGGGTTATACCAAGTATAGTCAGGCACTGCTTCACAGAAAGAATGGCTTCAGCACCCAAGCTCCAAGTTCCTCTGAAAATTACGGTGTACACGCCAGCGAACCTTCCTCCAGCCAGCAAGGACTAGGCTCACCTTTGTTAGGTTTTCTTTGTTCATTCTGGGTTTCTAACTGGTGCTGGTAGTAGGAAGTTAACATTTTGCTAAGTGATGTCATTGCAGAAAGGCTAGGTCAAAGAAATGGTTGCTGCATTTGGCTCTGAAGGCATCAAGGTTCATGGTCATTCTGAATAATTTCAGCAGTGAGCTCCACATTGACACTGCTTTGCTAGACTAGTGAGCACCCTTTGCTCAGCTATACAAACTTTCAAGAAGCACCGAAGGTAAGTTAAAGCAGGGGGAAATGAAACAGTTATTCTTTGTGTGAGAAAGAGATGTCAAACAGAAAATGCAGCTCAACAATGTTTTTTCCTATACTGGTTTACATTCAATAGTCCTACCTTAGCTACCTCAGAAGCATCTTATCCATGGTACAACTGTGTGGATGATGCCAAGCATTTGATCAAAAATTTTAAAAAAAGCACACCACCAAAAAAAAATAAATCCCTGCACAAAAAAGAACCATCAAAACAAAGCCATTATGAATTCTCTGTCTTTTTCTAGCTAGGTTAGACTTAGGCAAATACACACAAAAAGATCTGCCAATACATTGGTGACTCAAACATCCCAATTTGCTTTGCTTTGCAGCTGTCTATGGCCCCTCTTACATACTTATTTATGAATACTCAGGTGAGCAAGTCTTTATGTGCAAGAAATATAGCAAACAAAAGCACCATGAATAATAGAGTATGCAAATCCATGTGAGTGGGCTTGTACCAGAAAAATCCCTCACTGCTATTCATATTATTCATATAATGCATCTGCCATACAAGTAAGAATTTTGGAGGGTTATAGCAAACGGAAGAAGGGTCATTCTGTCAGAAGAAAGAAACACTACCATGTGATTCAGGTGACCAATCACAGAGAAAGTGTAATAAATAGCAAATGCTCACAAGTGGCCAGTTGGTGAACAAACCATAGGCTAAAATTTGTTTGCCCAAATTACCCGTTAAACAAATTGGTAAAAAAAAAAAAATCAAGAGCTGTTTATGCATAATCACTGAATAGCAAAAACAGTTTCAGTTCATCGGATAAATTATTCACAATGAATAATTCGACCAGCTCTAGGTGAGATATGCATTGTACCTAAAGGCCCACATGTTTGGAGACTTCCCAGCTTGTTTTAATCTCTCCAAACAAATGAGAGCCCTCAAGGCTCATTAGGGCTATTTACACAGTTCTTAACTGGAAAAAAATTAGATCTACAAAAATGAATAAATAAATAAACCAATGTGAAATATGAATGAGCTACTCAGTTTAAAGCTGAGTTCCAAGTGTGCTAAACACATGTAACAAAAATCTAGCCAGCTGAATATGTCTTTGACTTAACCTTCCTTTGGTTATTGCAGAGAAGTAAGTTTAGGGAGAAAAACTGAAAGGAAAGGAAACACTGAAAGAAGCCTTGTGCTCAAGATCTGGTAAGAATTAAAAGCAGGATTGGGTCCAACCCAAATACATCAGAATCTGAACCCAAATCTAACCCCAAATCAGGATGATCTTGGGCTGAGAGCTGTGCTAGGACTCCAAAGAACTGGCTTTGATTCTTAGTGCTTTCCTTATAAAAACCTTAAGATGCTCTATTTTGTCTAGAAAACTGGGACAATAAGACTTTCTTTCTCCTGTGTTTTCACTGGGATTGAAGATTTAAAAATCTGATCCAGCTCTGATTTTGGCTCATACTCATTTCCAGTAAAGCGTTTACCTGACAAAAATCCTCCAGGTTGTTTGTTACTGAGTGAGCAAGAGAGGCAGATCTTCCTAACACAACACCAGAGGAAACCCTCCAACAAACTCGGTCTTCCCTTAGACACACACAGATGTAACTGCTTGCTGCCAGCCTGTTCCTGCTGTCTGTGTGCATGGGTAATCCTGAAATGCAGCCCAAACCTACAGGGCACACCCCACTGCACAACTTGACAGCCTTCCTTATTCAGCACAGCCTTTAAAACCATCAGCATTTTCAACCACCTTATCCTCATTTCCAAAGAAACACACGCTTCAAGGAAGGACAAAAAATGGCAATGCCCAGCACAAACAAGTAGTAATGGAAGCTGGAAACTATCAAATCATCTCACAAGTGTAGGGAAGTCAAACACAGAAAGACCATTGGGAAGGAGTCACAGCCCAAAATATGTTCTTGATTTTGGTGATTTTGGTGCTCATGTTCCTCCTGAATACACCTTGTTTTTAATTTGCAGCTGCTGTAAGGCAGGAGTATTAAAACCTGAGTGTCCATATTCACTAGGCGCATCTGCACATTCATTTATGCACCTTAGATACTGTACATTTAGTTTAGTACTTCCTTAATAAAGTACTAACTAAATGCGCAGTACCTAGAGTTACTGCACAGTAGCACCGGTGCAGTTATTTAGTGATGCTCTCTGAGCATTAGCCTAATAACACTGTGCAGTAAGCTATTAGTACAGTTTTTGCCATGGCATGCTACTGCGCAGTGTTATTAGACTAATGCACAATAAGCATCTCATGTAGATGCGCTCTCTGGGTACCAAATCCATGTTTTCCCTGATACACAAAAATTCATCTTCCTACAAGACTAGAGCACATGGAGTCCTTGTTCAAAGGCACATCTGCTGTTCTAGAAGTCCTTTCCCTCAGTGGCATCTTTTTCCCAAACCTTGTGACTTTGCATAAGCCTCAAAACACCCATGTACGATTAACTATTTAGTTCCAGTCTTCTATATTACGACAGTTGAGAACCTCAAAGATCTCAGCAGAATGGGCAACTTGAAAAGGTAAAAGCAATTTATAAATTGCTACTTTGCAGCCCCAGAGAGCAATGCTGAAGCCGTATGAGATTTGCTCTGGAAGTTTGTAATTCTGAGTTTGATGGCATGGCTACATCAGACTCATTAGCCCATTCTGCTCTCAGATAAACACTTCCAAATTCAGCTGAATCCAAAAGGAGCCATATATTTCTGTGAGTGAAAAACCTGGTCTTGTATCCACATTGATGCATCCATAATAAGGAACTTCTGTACACGGCACAAATGAAAATATGTCTAATACAAGCTTCAAGTCTTAAGGCTTCTTGAATATGCCAAGTAGAGCTGAACAACTCATGAATACTGCCCCAAATATGGGTATTTAATAATCCAATCTAAAATCATCATCCCCAAATAAGTGTTGCAAAATCTAGGACAGCCTGTACAAAAATATTCACAAATTTTCTGTGTCGTTAAAATAATATGATACAAATATCACAACATAATGCAGCATTAACTATTAAACATGGCCTCCAGCTGTACCACCTGGGGCTCTGATCTCTGCAGTTTTCACAAGTTAAAGCAGGGTTGGGCCAGTCTGTATTTGGATGAAAGGCCTCAAAGGAAAACATAGGTGCTACAGAAAAGGGATGTTGTCAGTTCTGTAGGTGACACTGACCTGGCATATTTTAACAGGGCATTATGATGTTGCAACTGCTGTCTTGTGGAAGAGGTCTTGATTGCTTGAGGCCACCTGCTTACCCAGAACTGGGAGTGTTCTCTGCCAAGTTTTTGCTAAGTTGCAAATTACTTCCTACTTATTTAAATTCCCTTTCAAGTTTCCACATGATACTGAAATGTCCAGCCCTAAATTACTGGGTACATTTGTATTTAAACAATCACGATATCTCACTTAAAAGGCAGTTGCACTTATATAACAGGTGAACTGCTTCCCTTATCTGTAAAGGCAGTGGCAAAGCTGCTTACGGTTCTTTGGGATGACATAACAGGAAGATTTTATGACAGGATCTCATACAACATTTTCATGGAACAAAGATCTCAAAAACTCCTGCTTTTTCCTCCTCTCTCTTTCTCTCTCTCTCTCTTTTTTTTTTTTTTTGGTCCTGGTAATCCATTCAGTGCAGAAGCTCAACACAAAAACAACTGCAGTGTCAGATACATATATCCTAAGTTTCATACCCAGAAAGATTGCAGCGTCCCCTAAGCATTACCACGCATACCATTCAAGCTTTTGAGTTTTAGGGTTCCTCACACCCAAAGATTTTTTTTTTTTAAACAGAGGAGTGAGTCTAAAGCCTTTTCTGTCACTGAAAAAGTGATGACATTCCTTCACCTGGTTTACCCTATATGCCCGGGCTTCTAGTTAAACTCCACCACTATAACTGATGAAGTAAAATTCTGTTACATGCTGGCATATACCCGGTGACAACAAGGTCGAGTTGGGTGTTTCATACCCAAGTCTTTGCATGTAATTATCAGGTAGAATTACAGGTAATTGAGGCTCAGTACATTTCAAAGGTTTATGATGAGGCAGCTCTCTTATTTATCTAAGTTTCTTTGCAATTAGACCCTTTAAAGGCACACGGGAAATCTAGAGCCCGATCCTGTGTGTTTTATGAAGAAACTTAAAAATAATTTGGTGGCTGCTTTCTTGCAAATAGCAAATAAATACTGGAAGAGCTTGCAAGCTCAGGAATTGGATGCTCACTAATATCTCAGCCTCAATGGTAAAATATGCTATGAGGTTTTGCTACGTGCCACCAGATTTTCTTCTCTGATGTTAGCAGATCAATCCAGGTTCTTCAAATCTTCTTAAAACCTCAAAGAAGTCCTGCTTTCAACTCTTGAAAGAAAAAGTTCCTCATTTCTGTTTTTTCTTCTGTGTCTAGAAAACAGTCCAACAGAAGCTTCTTAAATCAATGAGACGCTTCACTTGGGATTAGACTATCAGCCTGTGGATCTGACCAGACCGGAGTTAAATTACATTTCAAAACAGCATTTTAAATACTACAGTCACCATTTCTGAGCCGTGAGTGCATGGATTTGTTTGTTTGGTTTTCTTTTAAGCACGACACCTTCAAGAACTGTAGAGGTGCCGTCTTAAGTGTAAATCTAATCTAAACATTTTCCAGTATTTGAACAAAGAAGAGAACTTTTCTAAATCATGCTTAAAGCTTAAAAAGAGACACAACATACAGACTTCCTTACTATTATTATTTTGCATTTCCCTGTCTATTGATGAGTAGCGAAAATCAGATGACTCACTGACACCTAGTGGCTATTGGAAAGAGTGCTGCAGTCTCTGGGGAAGAGAGTACTGCAAACAAACCCCTGTCACTTTCCCCTCTGAGTCTCAAACACAGGCGGACTCACAGCACCAGTTAGAGTCATCTCCATTCTGGTGCCATGGCAATCAAATTAATTAGAAAATAGAGATAAAGGGATGCAGCATAAAAGATGGACTTGAAGTGGTTTAAAACCATCTCACATTTCCTTTTCGAAGGCTTCTCAGAAGGCTGAAGTATTTTGATACCATATTACCACTCACAGCAGGTTGGGTCATTCAAAGTCTTCTGGCCTGACCCAAGCTGTGAAGCATCTATATAACATGGGGCATTTATACTGAAGAGGGAAAGGGAAGGACTTGTACGTTACATGAAAACTTTCCTTGATTCCAGAAGGTAATCTTGCAATCCTCTGCTATTTGAGTGCTTGCTGGGATCTAAGCTACAACAATAAGCTCTGGCCTTGAGAGGTTTTGACCACCCATCAATTCCCATTGGTTCAATGCACTGGGAACTTTTCAGTGTCAGTGCCTTACGTCGCTTCTTGCAAAGAGAATTAATAAGGTACCTGTGGCGCTGGATGAGCAAATACCCAAAACAACACTTGGAAACATTTTCAAACTTTTTAAAAGAAGTTCCTTAATTAGAATTTATATTTTAAAAGAGCCTAATTTTCATCTGGCTGCCTGGTAATTTAGTAAGCATCCCCCTAAACAAGACTGGGAGTTGTACACGTCACCACCCACAGGTCTGACAGCAATTCAGCATTATATTGCCACTGATTTGTATTAACATGTGTGTACATGCATGTGTTTATGTAGGTAGCAGGGTGTCAAGGAGCATCCCACATCCAGCAAACTGACTTCCTGAGGAAACATAAAAGATAGAAAAGGATGGTCAAGGGAGAGGAGCAAAGGTTACTGAATCTGAGAAGGGGAGCAGGAGTGAATCTTTTTTTAAACCCAACTTCTTTTTTTCTCTCTTCTGTATAATGAAATATCAGGATAGAAAGGTTTGGTTTAGAAGACAGTTCTTGCAACAGTGACCAGTATAATTGAATGTCCATGTCACTTGGATGGATAAGATTAGTTGACACTGGTGGTTAGTGTCGCAGAACTGAGGTGCCCAGCTGCACTTCCCCAAAATTTGAACATGTCCAGGATCCAAAGTTTTTGGTTATGCTTGTTTCTAGTTAAGGTAGATGCAACAGGGCTTTCAGGAAAACTTTAGAAGGGATCAAGGACCAAAGGTGCAATCTAGCACACTTCTATACCAATTCCAACCTCTTTATGTCCATTTCCTTTCTACAAACAAGCTTTGCAATCATGGGTTCAGAATACAGCTATAATTCTAGCTAAACTGAACAGTTCGTGTCTACGTGATCTATAATCCAGGGCAGCAACATCAGTATATCACATTCCTATAGTGGCCTTTATACCATGCTCAGAACTGTGGTATCTAAATGCTTTTATAAGAAACTATACATGAACAAGCAGGTCCTTGTTAAGATCTTTTCTCTTCACCAAAATGTGGTTAAGTTTTAGGCTTAGGGATTTCTTACCTAAACTCTAGGGAAAGTTTTTCTGATTTTGTTTCCTACTTGGGAAAGCTAGATAGGAAAAAATGAGCTTGCACTCTGTTTGTGGTCTCTAGGCATGAGATGAGTACTAACAGTTTGGATGCCAATATAAAAGCCACATGACCCCATTTGTAACAAATTTGTTCCCATCTAGGACCTCACAGTTGCAAAGAGCCTGGACATACTATGGCCACAGGAAACTTCACAGCAGCAGTGAAAATGAATCCCCCTAAATGAAAACATAAATTAAATTGAAAAAAAACTCCATTAGTTGTTGCCAATGTAGCGAGCACATGACACACAGGGCACATGTACACAAAATGCTTTAAGATGCATTAGCTTAAATTTACGGTGAATTAAGGCACACATCTACACACACGCACCCTTAATGTGCTTAAAATGGTGAATTTAGGCTATTTGCGCCTAAATTTGATACCTGCAAATACAGGTGTTAAATTTAGGCATAAATTGTTAAATAGCATTAACGAGCATGTAGATGCATTAAAATGCATTAACGCTGTGTGTGTGGACTGACTTGGGACTAACTTTAGTCTCAAGTCAGTCCACATACACAGCGTTAATGCGCTTTAACACTTGCATGTGTAGACACCTGTCTAAATGTGCTTAATGCACATTAAGCTAATGCACATTAAATTGGGGTGTACTTAAATGCATGTGTAGACATTCCCATAATCAAGAAGTTCTGATTTGATCTGATACAGGTCAGTGATATACAGCAGTAGTGTAATTAGGTGTGGGTGAGCAGGGCACCAGCCCAGGTGCCAACTTAGTAGGGATGCCAGAATCACCCCCCACCCACTCAGAGCCCATGCCCCAGCAGCAAAATCAGTCCCACTGTGTTGTTCTTGCCACAGCAGGGACACTGCACTGCTGTTGTTATAGTAATATCTAGGGTGGGCAGACCATGCTTGTGGCTATGCCTGCAGCTGCAGTGGTGGCTGTGGCGGTAGTGACTGCCACAGCCAGGGACTGTTTTTGAATCTCCCACATAGGTGATACTTCTACGCCTTCTTCCCCCAGCTCTCAGAACCCCTGCCCCTCTAGTGCTCAAAGGCACCACCCTGCCTACATGCCCAACTTTCCTCAGGGCACAAACCCTGCTCTTTACGCCTTCTGATATACATATCAGCCACTTCATTATAACATGCATTTATTTATTTGGATGAGTTTTTGGCTATGCTTCCCAGTATCATTGTCCACTTTTGCAAATGTGCAGACAAGAACTTAATTGCTTCTGAAAGATCTGGATTGACAGCCCCACATATGACACTTCTCACATTTGGACAGAAAATTGGTCACTGTTTTAAATGGATACTAAGTGAGCACTCATCAAAATAAGGTATTTAGGGAAATTATATTCCAGACTTTCTGATAAACACATCAATCTCAAAAAAGGAGAGATAGCTTGAAATGAAGTAAATGACTTATTATGGGGGGGGGGGCGTTGTTTTGTTTTGGGTTTTGTTTTTTGTGGGGTTTTTTGCTAAGATGAGCATTCCCTTGGTCTCTTTAGAAATTTTTTCAATAGGTGGATCTACTTTTTAAATTACTTTAAAGAGCCAGCATTTCCCAAATTCTTATTATACCACTGGGCTTTCAAGGGCAGAAGTGAAGCCAAAGCATTTTCAAACGTGGATTATTGGAAAGATGTTCTCATTTTTTAAAAATGCACTCGTAGCACAAGCCAGGTTTACTAGCACATTCTCTGCTACCACCTCCTCAGCTTTATGTGTGGACAAAGCAAATCTCACAAAAGAGAAAGTGCACAAGTTCACAGAACATCCCACAGTGCAAAGAGATGAAGGAAACAGTAACAGGCAGGCAGTCACACCCACAGCAGCTGCAAGGAGTGTTAGTGCATCATCTCTGAGTGAAATTGAGCATGCTGATGGCTTTAGGCCCTTTCTTGTCAGCCCAGAGTTGGGCAGCTCTATTCAGTCACACTCCATCTCATCTATATTAGTGGGAGATTATCTCCATGAGAAAAGACCCAGGGGTGTCAGGGAAGGCTTTTAATATTATACACATTGGTAGAAGCAAGATTTCAGCTGTTGCTACCCCTAAAAAATTCCAGCCTCCAAAGGTAGAGTCCCAAGAGGTATGTGTTTCGCACTAATAGCAGAGCCTTTCCGCAGTACATCCAGTGGTGAATGTTTCTCTTCCTTACGTTATGTTAGGAAACTCCAGATGGGCACAAACTATTTATTTTCCTAACACACACAGGGAAGTTCTGAGAAGCGTTATTGAATTGTACACTGACATCATGAAAAAATTCTGATATATCTTCCTCTTCTCCTTTTCCAGGAGGAACTTAGATTCTCATGAGATTGTCAATGCAAAACCACACACCTGTATGCATGCAGCTGCTGATCCATTTCTGCAGAACTCGTTACATGCCAATTGCTCTACCTAGGGTGGGTTGGGAGGGGGATCTATTAGAGAGAGAAAGTGCGGAGTAGAGTTAAGAAGCATTTTTTCCTTCTAACTGCTTTCCTTTTATCTACTCTCCTTCTCATGTTTCTGGGGGTTTTTTCTTCTCCTTCATCCTATGGCACTGGTACTGAATGCTGATGAGATAATAAATGGTCCAACCCCAGGCAATCATTTTCGGGTAATTAGTTCAGCTACTGAACTTCTAAGAGTCATTTTTTTCACGTGCCCAGCCAGAAAACTTGGGTGGCTAGCTACCTCTTTGCTTCTGAGCATCCTTTGCTGCTGGGACACTCAGAAGGTAAAAGTATTTCAACTCCTAGATATCTCTCTACAATCTCTAATTAGGCATAGCCTTGGCCTAGGTCTTTTCTTTTTTCTTTGGTTTTCCTTCCAAATCAAAATGCCCATTCCTAATGGGTCCAAATCTGAACTTTGGGCTAAGCTTCTGTATCAGGGTTGCACATGACACTGTGGATACATGCATTTGTGCTGGTCAAAAACAGAGAATTCTGAAAACAATTTTCTTCCGAATTTGAAATTGGACATGGAAGAGAAAATTGGGAAACAGATTGAGAAATATCTGTAACAGCTTGGTTTGCAAGTTTTGAAATTAAATTGAGCCTGAAAGTCTAGTTTGGCCAGGACTCTGAGACTTCCAGACTCCTGGCTCCCCATCCACAAAGTCCTTGAAGATAAGGCTGACCTAGGAGTCTTGGAGCTGGTGCTCAAGATAGGATTCCCAGTGCTTCGCTGCTCCTTTGTGGAACTGGGAGCCAAGTTCTGACTTCCAGATTTCCAAGTGGTGAGCTCCCAGACATGGACCTTATAAGTTTTTGCATCCATAATCCTGACACAGTCTGTATGGTGGGACCTGCTGTTGGGGTTCAGTGGTAGAATCTTTGTTTAACATACAGGAGACCTGGGTTTGATTCCTGGATGTGCATATAACTACAGCTGTCAAGATACTGAATATCTGGACTTGGTCCTGGCTCAGGAGTCTAATGTGGGGACAGAAGGTCTGGGTAACCTCCATACTCCTGCCTAGGAATATGCAATCATGAGTCACATACACATACCATCGTCCAGAAGGATCAACAGTTACCTACAACCTACTGTATGGTGGAATTGCCCCAGTGCCAGGAATCCATAAAACACTGGAGTCCTGAACCTTGAGGGAGTTCAAATGGGGAAGATATCCCAGAATTTCACACCCTGGAAGACCAAGGGCTCCTGGCAGTCCTTGCTAGCAGGCAGGGTTCCAATGGACATCTTGCCTTTGTTTCACTATAAGTTCATTAAATCATGTGGTTCCATGAAGCATTTTGGTTTTGAACAATTTCCAGCAAAAGCTGTTCCACTGGAATTTCCCAACCAGTTCTACTAGGAGCTTTAAAGGTGATCCATGAGGCAGCATGGGGGAGGGCTCCCTGATTTTTATTAAATTTGTTTATGTAACAGGTTTGTCAAGGAAAAGATTGGATAATATGGTTTGGGGTGTTTTGGTCTGGGAGGGGCCTGGTTTTGTTTATTCGCTACATTAAGAAATTCAGGCTTTGTTCACCTTAGAAGACTATTGCCAGCAACATTGCAGCAGATGAGAGAGCTTAAAAGCTAAGCATTTAAGCAAAATTTATTCCGATTACTCATAAGAATTGTTTATAATTTAATCTACTCATATTACTTGGGGAAAACTGAAATTCATTGTCTAATACAAGACTGTTCAACTGGTGGCCTGTGGACTGCAAGTGGCCCAAGAGGAGTTAATTTGCATTCCTTGGGCTCCCACCCAGCTGCCACTCACCCTATCACTCCAGCTGCTGTTGCAGCCAGAGTTTCTAGGCTCCCCATCCCTTCCTCAGCTTTTGCTTTGTGCTCCTGCCCCAAGGGGCAGGACTGCCTAGCCCATAACATAGTGCAGTAAGGGAACTGAGATGGAGGCTGTCTGCACATGTGGTATATGGTGGGTGTTACATGCACATGCAATGCGGTGGTAGGGTGGGAAGTTGTCCATGCATTCGATTCAGGGGGCTGCCACTTGTGTTGTGGGGTGTTGCAACTTGTAAGCTCAGGGCTGACACAAGTATGGACCCTGGGTGTGCAGCTCCCCATTGGTCTGGCCCAGGCAGTGTGCAACCCCAAGCTACCTAGAAGTTGAACAGCCATGATCTATGATCTCAGTAGAAGTAAAAAATCAGTAAGACACTTGTATGTGTAAAAATGTTCATAGTTACACTGGCCACAATAAACAATCTTTCCTTGGTAGAGGTATAAGCTCTTATGCTTCAGGACAATCAGTGACTGACAATCACTAGGAAAATCAACTTCCCCTATGGGCAGGTTATTTCATTAATGGGGTGTCTTTTACCTTCCCTTCTGACACTGCTCAATGTCAAAGGCAGAACATGGGATTAAATGGACCAGTAGCCTGATTTGGTATGGCAGTTCTTAAGAAGACTTGACTTTTTTGACATTTCTAAGGTAAAAAGCATAAAAAATAAAACCATTTCCCACTTACTCCCCAAAACACAGATACATCTGGTTGGGCCGCCTTTATCTATCATAAGGAAGCAAAGAAAAGATAAAACATTATTCCCTCGCCTAGATGTCACCGTTAAAACCTTCCATTTCACATCTTCGCTTTGTAGCCCAATTCTATTTTTGTGTCTTTTCCACTATTATGAGTGGCAGATGTCATAATTGTTTATCATCCTCAAAGCAAGTTATTTGGATAAATTAGTTAATAGCATTCATTCAAGGCATGCTACATAGTGTGTTATATTTTATTCTAATTTTACATCAGTTATAACAGCACCAAGTTCCTGAGACTAAAATGTAGCTCATAATGAATAGTTTTCACTTGAAAAATCAAGTAACTGATTCACAAACTAAATACAGAATGATCCAATTAATTTCACAAGAGATCTCCATTGGGAGATCATATTTATTCTGAAAAGTGTTTAATTACTACAGTGCTGGGCAGTTTATAGAACCTCAAAGTAGGCCGAGGTTTTCTAAGGTGAGAAAAGAATCTGTCACCACTACTCCTGTTTAAATTAATAGATATTTGCCTAAATGCTCTACTTGGCTTTGAAAAGTTCAACCATAGCATATATCAGATAGCACTCTAGGTTCTTCATATTTTTTCTTTGACTAAATTAAAACTAAGATTTAGTCTTCTGAAGACCCTTTGAGTCTTTTTTGAAGGCAACAATTTTTGAAGACTGACTGACTTGTCAGTAGTCTTGTTACAGTGTCAGGGAGATGAACTAGGTGACCTTGTCCAACTCTACCAACTTGGCTTTACAATCTTTTCCTTTACAAAACTGGATTCCATTGTCCAGAAGCAGTACTGGTGGATTCTTCCCATCTTTGAAAATACAAAAATCCCATTCCCTGTCACATTGGAGCATAGGTGGGAATTTAGTTTATGTTATTTTAGAAATAAAACAGTAAACTGTCTGAATAGATTCTGTTTTCCCTTACTGTTAGTGCCCTGAAATATAGATTGATTTTTCATCTTTGCCTTTTTAAATATAAGATGGAGCTGCTTTTTCTCAAATTTTCCCTTCAGACAGTGTATTTTCCAAATGCAATTTCCCTCCCCCAACACACACAATGTACTTTCCTGACTTATCAGCTCTAGCATTTTCTCAACAATCATGTGAGGAAGAGCAATGACTGTGTATTTTTAGACACTAGAACCAAGCAGATGGTGAATGTTGTAGAAGATCAATAATTCTAGTTTTTTAAAAAGTTTACAGCTCTGCTTATTTCAGAGTATTTTAAAATGCAATGGGAAGCATATAAACTGCCATAGAATGGAAAATGGAGAAAAGGAATATTGTGGGGACTTAATCACTGGACCAGACGAAACCTGGGTGAATTCTGCAAAAAGTTACTCTTTCAAACATTTGAGTGAAAATTATGAATTTGCTTCAGCTCCATTAGTGAACCCCCATTTTTACTGGTTTTTATTTTAGGTTTTTTTTCTGCTTTGTTTCTCTATTAGCATAAGTCAATTTTATTTACTGTTTGAAAGAATGTTAGCTGAAAAGGAAACACGTTTGCATATGAATTGATACTGGAAGCTTTTATATGGTAAAATGAAAAAATTGAGCTCAAAAAGCTAGCCAGTCATAAACAATTCCATGTGACTCGGGTGATGAATCATAACTCAAGAATAGCAAATAAAGTCTTAAGTCATACTCATAACCAAAAGTGTGCACCTAGCAATAGATCATTACCTATTTTATTGAGCCAGTTTTGCAACAGCTGTCTGCTGAACAAAAATTTTGCAAAAAAACATAGCCAGTGTATAAATTGAAAATAAAAAGGTTGTCATCTGTCAGACTTAATTGGAAATCCCTTTTCTACTTTTAGAATGTATCAAAAAAAAGTGTGATAACTCACCCTGAAATACAGAATACTATTATGTATATAGTGTATATATGGGTCTTTGTCCAAAGTTTCCTTGACACTGGGCATGTCTACGTGAGATGCTTTACTGCATAGTAAGCATCACCATCTTCATGTGCAGACCCTTACTACTTGGCAGTTAATTTGCTACGTGCAAATGCAAGTATCAGATTAACTGCTGAGTAATTACTGAGCAGTTAGGTATGTGTAGACAGCTGACTGGGAGCACATTCGGTCCCAGTCAGCTGGGCAGCAGGTGGCAGGAGATTGCTCCCTGCCCTCAGAAGCTGCCTGCTGCCAGGGCAGACTGCACCACCAGAGCCTGGGTGGGGACAATGTCCCCCTGCAGCTCCCTGCCCCAGCTCCGCAATCATGATCACAGAGCAGGGGCTGGGAGATTGCTTCTTGCCCCTGCTCCACAATTACGGAGCAGGGGCAGGGAGCTCCCTGCATGGGGAAAGTTCCCCACCCAGCCTGGAGTTGGCTGGGACCTGCCCCTGCCTGGGACAGTTCCCAGCCAGCCCCAGGCTATGCGGAGAAGTCTGCACATGCAGCCTGGAGCTGGCTGTGGACTGTCCTGTTTTGGGTGATTGAGGCATGGGACTTGTAAAGAGCTGCAGGGGAGGGGTAGGTCTTAGCCCCCTGGCTTGATCTGCTGGTGGGGCAACTGGCAGCAAGCAGGACAGGAGACTAGGGCTTGCCCCTCCCCCACAGCTCTTTCCAAGGCCCCTGGCCCAAATCAGGGAGCCAGGGCCAGGAGCTCCCCATTACTGGGGTAAGAGACGTTGTCCCCACCTGGGCTCTGCCACTGGAGCCCGCCCCAGCAGAAGGCAGCTCCTGGGGCAGGGAGCAATCTCCCAGCCCCAGCCAGGAGGCAGCTGTCTCCAGGCCTTGTGCTCCCCGCCAGCCCCTAAGCTAGCACCCAGGGGGAGCCTAGAGCTCTCCCTGGCTGCTGCAGGGAGCGCGTGCAGGGCCAGAGCGGGCAGAAGGAGCGTGCTGCCAGGAGCAGCAAATCTGCTCCCAAATGCCTGCCCAGGATGGGTTTACTCCAGAGTAAATTACTCTTGTGTAAATCCATGCAGCAGCACTTGCACATGTAGATGTGCCCACTGACTTACCTGGAAAAAGCAGCAAAATGCCAATGGTTCCCTCTCTTTGTCTGTTGCCCTGGAAAATCTCTTCAGACTAGGAAGAAGGATAAGGGCATCATTACTTCACAGTAACATGCAGAAGATCTGAGTCCAGCCTTAATTTGCATCTACACAAGATGCTACTTCACAGGGGTTAGTGCGCATTTATTTAGTACTTAGTGCTTATACAAGTACTAAATAAATGTGCTGTAACCAGAGTTTCTGGGGAGTAGTACCGACAAACACCTTTTAAGTGATGCTACTGTGCAGTAGCCTAATAATACTGTGCAGTAGCATATTAGGACTGTTGGTGCTATGACACATCACTGCACAGTACTATTCAGCTACTGCACAGTCAGCATCTTACGTAAACATGCCCGCGTGCCTGGGAGGTCACCTAGGAAATTTAGAAATCTGGAGACTTTATGCCAATAAGAAAATACCCTAATAGACATAGCTGATGCCTATCCATTAACTGATTTGTATAAATCTCACCTTTACAGCTATTAGTCTCCCTACTTTATTAACCCCTCCCTCTCCATCTTCCAGTTGTACCTTTCTCCTTTGTCCCCTTCTCTCGTTGAATTTCCCCATAATCTCCCTCCCTCCAGATCCTCTTTGAATTTCTCTGTCTCTCTCTCCTGGAATAGAAGCTCATATCATCCTCTGGAAAAGTTGGGGAAGAGGGCCTCCTTTGGCATCCTCCTCATGAGCTATGTACTGAGAGCCACAAACTCAGTCTCATCCTGACATGCTGTGGAGAGTTTCCTGCTTCCTGCCTTCCTCCTCCTAAGGACTGCAGCTGTCTCGTCTGCTAAGTTTTCAGTCTTAGGACAAGGACTATGTCTTAAACATTGTGTTTGGGCAGCACCTAATGAAGTGGAGCTCTTTTGTTTGGGACCTCTAGGTGCTCCCATAATACAGGTACTAGATAGTCATAGAGAAACTAAGCACCAAAGGGATAATGTACCTAGAGAGGAGAGAACAAAGGGAATTCTCCCAAGGTCATCCAGGTCCATTTTATACTTAGGAACATACTCCAGGACACAAAATGACCTGTATGCTATCATGGTATATGAGTTCTCCAGTTCAGCTCCATTACACTTACAATATAGGGTGTCTACATGGGCAATTAATGCACAATATGGTTGTTGTATAGTAAAAAAGGTGCAGTAAACTACACCAAGGAATGTACGTGCACCCCGTTGGGTGCAGATTTGCTCCCAATGGCAGCAACCCAGTCCAGGGCTGCTCCTGCCCTGCTCTGCCCCCTTGCACCAGCCAGGGGAGCTCCCAAGACCTGGAAGGGGAATGGGACCCAGTCCCAATGTGCACAGGGCTGGGAGATCTGTGGGGCTACAGAGGCAACTGTCTCCCAGTCCCATGCACATTGGGACCCATACCAATGTGCACAGGTCTTGGAGAGCTCCCGGTCAGCATCTACACATACGGTACTATGAAATGGCTACTGCATGGTTAATCTTCTACCTGTATTCACATGTAGTAGCCAACTGCACAGTAGACTAAGTTACTGCGCAGTAAATGCTGACACATATAGACAATGATGCTCTATTGTACAGTAGATTGGTCTACTGTGCAATAAAGCATCTCATGTAGATGTGCCCATAATGGTGTCCATAATACAAAAAATACTTTATTGTAAAATCATTGCACATCATTACCATCAAACATATGAAACCAGTGTTCTCCATGTGCTATACGTAGTAGGCTGCATGACATAATCCCTTCACTGAAAAACAAGTAATGGAAAATGAAGTAGGAGTGGTCAGCTTTTAAACTTTCCAGGAAAGATGTTTCACCGAATTAGGCAAAGGCTAGAAAACAGCAGGGTTTCATACAGCTGGAAGGAGGCAAATGAAAAGCACTCTGTAATTTCATTTTAAATAAATAGAAGAGAATTTGGGTTCATGAAACAAATGTAGAACTAGCACCCTAAAGCTCTTTACAATGTGATACCAGCAATGCTGGGTTTTGAGTAGGTGCATGGTGGCCATTATCTACGCAGCAAGAGTTAGCATGATGATTTGGAAAACTTATTTCAGCCCTTACTTTCACAAGACAGCTCACTGATTTCATTTACCTTAATCAACTACAGTGTAGCTACTTGCCTGAGTAAGAGCTGCAGGATCAGATACCAGAAATGGCATTGCTGAGAGAAGTATCTACCAGTATGCTGATGTTAGTCCTCATATTCTTACCAAAGAGCTACCAGGGGATTTTTAACTTTGAAATGCCATTCACTACTGAAGGGGGCCTTCAGTGAATGTCTGGTCGGTGATTCTTATAGCAGCCTCTTCCACTAAAGCACTGTCAGTTTTGGGCAGAGTTCAAAATTCACTTGGGCAAGCTGAATACTCTTCCAACCTTCAGGACCCTAGGCAAAAGGGCTACCAAATGAGCCATACCAACACCAGCACTGACTGATTTGTTAATAAGGATCAGAAAGGGACACTGCAGCTGGGAGGAGGAGAAAGAAGATCATTATTTTTAATTTAAATAAATCGATGTGTTAATAGGGGACAGGATGCTCTCAGAAGGGTGATGGAAGGAGAAGAGCAAATGAGAACAGCAATCTTTTGAACATGTTGCTTTGGCAATCACTTTTTTTTAATATAAAAGAGTAGGAGTAGAGAATTTTTTTAGGTCCAGTAATAGCAAATAACTAATTATACCCTTCTGAAGCTCAGGAGCATGGACAACTCTCTTCTTTCTTTAAAACAAATTAAAGAAAAGGAAAGCTTGATTCCCAGGGGGGTTTATCTAAGTCCTCTCATCTCTAATATACATCTAAGAGGGCAAGGGAAATATCTTTTATCACTTAAATCTCCCTGAAATTTAAGAACAGCTGGGATTTTTTTACATAGATATGATTCATTAAATTAATATCATTCCAAAGAAACCTTCCTGCCGGTTTATCTTTGTCACTATAGTCATCTCTCCAGAAGAGCACAGTTTCCTGAATGTTGTCAACCTGAACAGCTCAGTTTTTGGCTTAAGATTAGATTTCATTTGGAAATCATGGAACTGGCTCCATTTTTTTTTCTTTTAAAGGAATTAGCATATTGAAATCATTCTCTAAGTCGAATTTTTCCCTTTTGCAGGGACAATAGGAATATCCTGTATCAACACACCCATTCCAGCCATTTGGCATCTCAATTCTGATAGATATTTTTTCTACGGTATATTTTAATATTTATATACAGTACTTTGGGGTTGAACATATTTGATCAAATATAGTTACAAGAGTTCTGAAGACTTCTTTCTGAAAGCTAGTTCAGAGAATAACCACATCCTGCTTCCACTGGGATCAAATACAGTAAGTTTGTATTTCAACACTCTTTGGAGCAGAGCTATGGTAAAGCAATGTATTAGGTGATAAATAGAGGGCTATGACAAAGTTAATATCCTATTATGATAATAATTCAATAAAATGCTCTAAGCAACTTTTGGGAATGTTTAGGTTATTTTTGTAATACAATAGGATTTCTTTCTTTTAATGTAAGCTCCTTTGCATATAGCAACACAGTCTATAGACAAGACAGATTTAAATGGCAAAATTAATGCTCAGTGATTCAGCCTCAAAGGTGAGGGGGAGGGGAGGGCAAGAGAGTTCTTGACAGCACCAATGAAACAATGATACCCCAAATGCAAACTATGAAAGAACTTGAAAGATTACAGGAAGGGCAGGGTAGAGTGAATTCATGGACAATTTTTGAAAGGGAAAAAAAACTAGACATGACAGATGCAAGTCATGTTGTTTTGTACATGATTGCAAGACGTTGGGATACCAGACTGGTAAAATGCCAGTGCTGGGTAAAATGTAAGAACCTGAATGGAATATAATTTTGAGCTCACTTTAAAAAAAATAATGTTTCAACATATATGATTGCTTCAAATCAAACCACATCTAAAGACTAGGAAACCTGAAGTAATTTGCTAGCAATTAAGTAGAGAGAAACAAACAGGAACCTCTTGAACTTATTCTAGAGTGAGAGGTCCATTTTGTGGCTGTCAGAATGAGATTTTTTAAAAGGACATTACACCAAAGCAGTATTGGCTCTTGAAAGATTCCAGAAGAAATGATTGAATATTTAGAAAACTGACCTCACATTCCCTGTGTTGTAAATTTGTTTTTTAAAGTTTGTGTGTAGAGCTGGGTGAAATTCAGTCATTTCACTTCACCAGGTAGATGTGATTTTTTAATTTCAGTTCTGCTTAAGTTTATACTCCCACATATAAAGATGGTGAAAGGAGGAGGTTTAATTGGGATCATGATTAACCTCAGAATTTGGATCAAGTTTCCAGATTTCCATACTGTTCAAAAGATTTTTACTACCTTAAATATTACAAACCTCATGAAAATCAGTTATTGTCACCAGAATCCTATCATCCCATCATAACCTTAAAAAAAGGCACTATCTATGCAGCCTCATCCAGGGTAACAGATTGTTTAAACTCTGATCCTTTGATTGATCTCTACTACCACCCAAAACTATCTGGGGATAGTTCGATTCAGACTGGAAGTTCCAGTTAGGAGTCATGACAGAACTTTATACTGGCTTGTCAGCCCCGTTATGCAAGCACATCTTTCTGCAGATTTCTGATTACAGCCAGCACCAAAGCACCAGGGACTGTTACTAAATAAAAACATCTCAAAGGCAATAAACTAGTTATGCAATAGTAGCCATAGCATTTAGACTACATACCACAGTCACAGGAACTGTTTGTCTGTTTGGCTAATATTTTGCTGTTCTGTTCAAGCCTATCCACATTACAGTACTATGACCCTGATCTTGCAGTAAGCCCTACTAGCACATGTAGATGAAGGGATCCAGTGTAGTGGAATTAATTACAAGATTGGGATTTGCATTTCTCACATTTATATGACAGTCAAAGAATATACTATACATGTAACATGCATGCGTGCACACACATATATTTGCAAGTTATAAAGCATTTGTATGTGCATACAACACAAGTATATTATTATAATAATTTATCGGGCCCTTCTAATTTTGGACAGCATCTGGTAAAACAGGACACAATGCTGTTTATGGTCTTTGACAACTACCATGCTATAATTATTAAAAAACATATATTATATACACACTGTAGTTAGAGTTTTGCAATCTATACCCATGGACACATGCATGCAGTTGAATACACTATAATGAATATGTTATTAGCATAATTGTGTTTGGAGTTTTCTGGTTGTTCTTGAAGCATGTGACTTTTATAACATTTCCTTAAGAAAGATTCCATAATTGAAATAGATTACAAAATGCTACATCAGTATTAGGCCCTCTTTATTTTTTTTAAAAAGGCCTATCAAAAAGTATTACCAGCTAAACCTAATTATTAGTGATGAAAGTCATTTCATTTCAAACATCCTATTAACTAAAATCCATACATAGAAATTATTGGCTGCTTGCACCAATCCCCATTACAAAAACCGGTGAAATCCCTTTGCAAAAAGGGAAGACTACAGCTTAAACCTTAAGTACTTTGATAAAAATATAAGATCAGTTTCATCCCAAAGTACAAATCCCAATCTCTATCTAAAACTGCCTAGCCCAAAAATACATTCAGAGCTTGTACTAATCACGGGAGATGTATTCTGAATAGGACAGCCCTCTATCATCTGCTAAGTCTCTTTAAGTCATCATTTTCACTGTATCTGAAAAATTAATTCCTTTTCAGAAATATTCTCATCTTCTACTAAAAGAAAAAAAAGCTTTTTGATGTAGAGTGACAGGATTATGAAGTGACCCTTTGGGTCAGAAGGAGACTTTTCCTTTTCTCATCAAGGAAATCAATTTCTAAGTCCAAGTCTCTTAAAATAATATATTCTTGTGGCACACATACAGCTTTTTTTGATCTGCTATGAAAAGAATAAGAGGTAAAGAGGATCAGGGGTGGCGATGGAATATTATAATCTGCCACACTCACACATCAGCCTTTCACTAAGTAATTCCAGATAAATTGAGGATTTACATATTTAAGATTAAATGGGG
>NW_005842933.1:299164-314205 GCF_000455745.1 Alligator sinensis
AGTAGCGATGCATAAATAAAAGAATACAAAGATACAATTTGGGGAAGTTAACTCTTAAAAACTTAATGTCACTGGATGTGTGTTACCCTTCCCCTGGCCCACCCCATCTTCTTTAAAAGCATGTAATGTTTATTAGGAAATAACCAGGATAATCTCTTTTAGATCAACTGAGCACAAACACAGATGCCTCAGGGTTTTTCTTCCCTCCCCCCCTAACCCCTCCCACCTCCACTACTCAGAAATACCAATTACCATGACAAGAAACAGTTAAATGCCTCCAAAGACACATACACACAGCAGATGGAAAACAGGAGGAAACCAGCTGGAAGTGTGTTTCCCTTAGAACTGTTTTTAACAGCCTGTGCACAAATAATGTCTCACTAATACGGAGATAAAAATAAAACATAAATATTTAAAAGGTGACTGGTCAAAGCAGCAAGATGGCATTCGATATGGGATCTTTCCCAGTTGTTACCCTCAGAGTCCGTGCTCCAGCTAATGCTGCAGAGAAATCCTAAACTAGCCTGTGATTCAGGGAAGGTAACATTAACCTGGGAGCTGTGGTAACTGCTGTAACCTTTTGGTACTGTTTTTTGTAAGGCTCATGTACTTGCCTTGTTTTTTTTATTGCACACCTGTTAAGCCACTGGTTTTATGCTCAAGTTCCTGTACTCGCAACTTCCTGATCCAATCTCTCAATGTTTTTGTCAGACTGCTAAGCTCCAGAAGCTGTTGTTCATGCCAGTGCAAGGCACCGAGGCCAAGATTTTCAAGAATGACTAGTTATTTTGGGAGGCATCTTAAAGCAGCCCATTTTCAGAAAATGTTGATCACTTGCCCTATGATTATTGGGCCTGTTTAAGCTAAGGGTCCCAATTTAAGATTCGGGTCTCAGTTTTGGAACCCTACAAGTGAGACACCCAAGATCATCATGTACCTCTGAAAATCATGGTCTAGCTCCCCACAGTTCATACAACCTCCAGGCTCGTTCCCTTCTCCTAAGCCTGTGACATAAATTAAAATAGAGTCAATACGAATGAGGAGAGTCAGGAATGTTCATCCCTTGTTATAGCTGAAAGAGCGTGAGAGAGGTGGAAAATATCCCAGAGCTACTGCAATCAGGATTTTACAGAGTCCTCTAGCACTGCCGTGAAAGGAAGGGCAGGGGCAGGAGTGCAGGGGTACCTATCACTGGGAGGATTATCATGTATAGGCATTCTAGACTCTTGTACTACAGTAATAATGTAAATACAGGGCACAGGGAAGATGGGCCACTAGCAGATCCTCAGTTGGTACAACATAACCAGAATAATCTAGTAATATTTTCTCTCCAGCTGTTTTATTATCAGCAAGAAAGACGAGGAGCAATTTGAAGGGGTTAGTTGCAGCTCATGTAGACTATCAACTTCCCATCCCACAACGCACCTTTTCCTTTGAGTCTCATTAAACAGTAGCCTCTCATTTACCACAAATTCAATAGTTGGTACTAAATTAATTGATTTCAAAGAAGCTACTCTAATTTATACCAGCTCAGGATCCCTGCATTCCTCCTGAATTCAGTAATACAGATCTTCAATTGGTGTCAATCAGGGTGAGTCCACTTGACTTTGAAGAAGCTACCAGCTATGAATCTGGCCTAGTTTATTATTTACACTTTATGTGAACTCTTGGTGAAAGAATTATACACTACAAACTAGCCTGTACCCTCAACTTTAAGGCTAGGGACAGAAGTTACACATAAACCAGTTTAAGTGATCAGAAACTGGTTTAAACCTGTAACAGAACTGAAGCTCAGTGCACATAAATTGGTTTCAAAATGGCTGAAACTGGTTTAAGATAAACCTAGTTTAGTACCAGACTTAAGTGATTTGGGTCAAACCTATTTATGAAACTTCTATCCCAGACCTCTTCCTAGTTCAAGTTAAATCAGAATCCCCCAGCATGCTTTGCAGCCCCCAGTCTGGGGGACTGCTTCCCCCCAGCAAACCCTGGCTGGGGCCTGGGGCCTGGGGCGGGGGTTAAACTTCCCTTCTCCTGCTCAAACTTACTGCTGGCTGCTACTGTGGACTACAAATCCCAGAGGCACCTGGAAGCAGGAAGAAGTGATGAGCAATTACAGCAGAGTCCGGTTGCTGCAATTTTGGACTGCAAATCTCAAAGAACCTGGTAGCAGCAGGAAGAGGAAGTGAACACACAGTCCATGCTGGCTACATGCCAGAGAGTCATGCTTTAGCACCCCCCGGCTTCTGGCTTGAGTCACTGTAGGCATGTGGCTGCAATTCCTGAAGCAAAGGAAAATGTCTGTTCACATCTGTTTAATCCCTGCAGGTTAGGCTAACCTCAAAGACTGAATCAATTCCGCTTCAGGCTTTTTGATTGTCTGTACTTAGCCTAACTGATTTCAAGCATTTGTAAGGTCCTGAGAAATGTGATTAGTTTACTTTAAAAAAAAATTTCAATCTCTTAAAATGCTCATTTCAAACAAGACTAGAAATGGAAAAGCCAAGACACTCTAAGAAAAGCTAGTGGTGCATCACTTCCAAGGAGGACTAAAAAGCTCCAGAGAGGATATCTAGACCAAAGAGGTTCAGATAAACATCTAAGCTCTTGATGAGTCTTAATCAACTGCTGGCCTATGAGAGGTTAATTTGCTGGCCTATGAGAGGTTAATTTGCAGTTAGAACTGCCCCCATTGCTCTGGGCTTCCTTTCCCCTTTCAGCTTGTACTTCTGGTCCATGCCTTAGGGCCTCCTGTGTAGCATGGGACAGTGGGAGGGCACCCACATGACAACATGCTGGGGGGCCCATGGCTTATACTGGTGTGTCCCGTACAGTGTGCAGCCCCCACTGGTGCAGCCAACATAGACAGTTGGAAAGTATTAATCCAAATGACTGAAGCTGGACCATCTTGGCTAATATTCTCTCTAGAAGCACAATTTAGTAGCTCCTCCTTTAAAAAGACTCCCATGGTTTAACACTATTCAATTATTTCAGTAGTTTTGTTGAAATGAGGCCTGCAAGACTTGGCACTGTAAAAGACCCTGCATATAACCTTGACACAGTGTTAAGCATGAAGATTTTATTTTAGAGGTTTCTTTTTTTTTTTCAGAGTAATCTTTCCAGGTGCCATTAGAACCCACAAAGTCAGTGAATTGACACCCTGACAAATAGCACCCTTTCTTTAGTTACACAGGCCTTTTATCATGGGTAGCACCAGTAAAAGTCTTGAGGGGCAGAGGGTATGCAATTGATAGCCTTGTAGCAATGGTGGGAAGAGAATATTTTTCACCCCAGTTCAACATGTCTCAGCAACTAAGGTTTGAATGTTTTTGAAGGATTCCCTTGTTAAAATGCTGGCACCACTTCACATGGTTTTGTCTCAACACTAAACAACATTTAATTTCTTTGTTAAAAAAACACAAGAAAATGAAAGAACTGTTTCCTCTGATGTTTCTTTACCTCTATGAATGGACTATGCTTTTTTTCTGTTTTTATTTTTATAGTGCACTATTTATACCTAGCACCTTCACACATATTATTTTAGCGATCTGATACCATCTAGTGTAATTGCTGGCATGTCACATCTTACACTTATCAAACAACTACAGTCAGGAACATGTCAAAGTTCATCTTTGGATCACGTCAATAGTGAAACAAAATCTGAACCCCACCCATATCTCTATCTACACACCCTGCAGCTGGGTGGTAAAATTTACAGCTGATCTAAGAGGCTTGCCATCTTTCTTTCTCTGGAGGATCACAGTCATTCACAGCCATACCTGTCATTATTACCTACTATGTTTCTACTCTGTTTTTTTAAGCTACTGTAGCAACTAGTCTGGTATTACTTATAGCAACCTAACAGCCCTTTCATCTTGAGTTCATAAACAACCTGAGTAAAATCCTGACTTCAATGAAATAAGGGGCAAAACTCCCATTAGCTTCAGCAAAGTCAACATTTATTTCTGCTCACTGAATCAGATGATATTTCACTTTACAATCAACAGTAATTTGTGCAAACGATACCTACAATGGTCTCTGGAAATGTAGTTTCCCAGGAGAACGTTTATATTTTTCCTCTATCTAAAGATAAGAGAACAAGCAGAGCCAATCTCCACAGTGTGCTTGTCTTGTTGGACAGAACACACTTACCTCTAAAAAACAAAATGGATCCTAAATTTTGAACACCAGAAGAGGATTTAGGCATTTAAAGGTGCAATGCATAGGAGATAAAAGTACCACAAGATACAGCACATTCATGAATTGTTTTCTTCCCTTAATTTTTTTTCAAAAACATTTTTAGTGCTCATGAAAAATGATGGATTAGCAGTCTTGGAGAGTCATGTCCCCCTTTACTCCAGACAAGTAGAGAAATATCAGTGGCTTCTCCATAACTTTGCATCAATTAGCCTCAGTCATTATCTAGAGCAAATGCTCCGTGTTTTCCTTCTCCATGGTTCCTCAGTCCATTGCTTTCTTCTGAGACAACCAGACTGGCATGCCAGGTGGGGTGGTGATGTTCAAGATATATATACTTGCTTGCTCTGAGCTAGAGCAGTACCACCAGTGCATTCCATGTAAGCTAGTTAATAAGCATGAAACAGTAACTTACAAAAGAGATTCATATCCTATTGCCAATCTGCTCCCCTGAAAGAACTGTATCTTCTAAGGATTAAGTGCACCATTTGGCATGGCTAGGAGGGGAATATATTGCTCAATAGTTTTGTGCAACAAAATTAGGCACATTTTCAGTGTTTAGTTTTATTTGATCTCTAATTGCTTTTAAAACCAAACAATTATGGTGACACTGAAGCTGGAATACAAATTGCTGAGGTCCAAAAAGGTCAAAGATAAGACCCACTTAAAAACAAATTAACCAGTAAAGACTGCACACCTGCAGCTCCTACTGGCAATGTCAACCCCCATGGGTTTTTGTTATTGGCACTAACTAGTATATTCACAGCAAAGCTTTATATCTTGTTTTTAACCTGTATCTTTACAAACAGAGAGGTGTGAGTGAGAAAGGAAAATATAGTCTACTTTTACCAGAAAAGTCAAAATACCATACTCATTTTTTATTCTCATTATAGTACAGTCTGGTACACAGTGTTTCTACAGCCCTGCAAAGTACATCTTAAAAACTGTGTCCCCCACCCCCCGCCACACACACACACACACACACACACACACTTTATTTTAAATATGAGTTGAAGATGCTGAGGATTTTACCATTAGCTCACTAATTGAAACCCAGCCCAACTCAGTCATGATGAAAAGTTGCCACTGTACAGTGGCTGCTACTGTACAGTGACTGTCTATTGGTCTTATACCAGTATGTAATGATTAGGCTGTGTGAAATTTCGCTGGCTGTTTTGATTCAACACTGTTTTGACTCATTTCAAGCTTGAAACTGAAATAGAATCAAAATGAAGGGCTTTAAAACAGCCTTGAAACAAAACAAGGCTAGTCGAAACATTTTGAAAGTTTCAAAATGGTTTTGAGTTTTGAAGCAGCCAGGTGGTGGGAGACAGGGGAGAACCAGGGCTGAGCTCCCAGCGGCTCCGCAGCCTCATGTGGCTCAGCCAGGGGCGCAGCTCTGGCTCTCCCCACCTCCTGTGACTGGGCTTCAGGAAGTCAATCACAGTGCAGAGGAAAGGAACTGAGCCCAGGATCAGTTCCCCTCCCCAGCACTGTGATCGGGTTGTGGAAGGGAGCTGAGCCCAATCGCTCAGTTCCCCTCCAATTGGGCTGGGGAAAGGAACTCAGTCCAGCTGAGCTGAGTTCCCTTCCCCAGCCTGACTGTAGCACTAGGGAGGGAAACTGAGTGATCGGGCTCGGTTCCTTTCCCCAGCTCCCCAGTCACAGGCAGCGGTACCCAGCTTCCCTCCCTCATCTGGCAGGCAGATCAAAGGCCCGCAGCCCTGGGAGGACTGACACAGCCCCCGCAGCCCTCCCAGGGTTGTGGGCCCCCATCTGCCTGCCAGATGAGAGAGACTGTTTCAAAACAGTGTTGAAACAGCATCACCGTTTTGACAAAGCGAAATGGAACAGCAGTTTCGAATCAAAATGAAATTCGAAACAAAATGCTGTTCCGTCAAAACCTCAAAACTCAAGTGCCATTTTGCACAGCCCTAGTAATGACCCGGTGGCACCGGTTACTTTATCAGATCTTCTTCTTATTAAAACCACCATCATCACTGACAAGAATATTCTTTTGGCACCTCTGCTGAAATACAATGAACTGAATGAACATGGACAATAAATTCCTCTCATTCCTTAGAGGTAATCATCTGCTAATCAAGATTGAAGCATGCGGTCAAGGTATTGTTGGGATCAAGGCAGTGCTCTCTTTTTCAGTAGGCAGAGAACTTCAGTTTCCAGGGCTGTCAGTGTGGTTTAATTAGATAGGAAACTGTAGTCATAAATGACATCAGTGGAAGTTGGTACACATAATATACCACTTGTATATAAAAAGCTTTAGAGAACAAATATATTAATTTTCATTAATAAATGCTTTAATTAGATATTACCTCAGGCAGACAAGCAAGAGAACAGAGTTATGGTGGTTTGAGCAACCTCTACTTTGTTCTTTCCTTATTTAATTACTTATGTATGTAAATAACTAATCTATGCAAATGTAAATATTCTTTAACTGTGGGGTTTGGTAGAGTTGCTGCCTCTTCCTTAATCCACAATGGAGACAGCATTTTGAGACCTTTGAAGGGAAGTAGGGAGGGCAATGTCTCAGTTTGCTCTGAAATGGCTTACATAACCTGTGTTAAATTGCTAGTGGATGTAGCAGCCCACACTTCAGTTAAGCCCTGAAAACATGCAACAAGTGTACCTTTTTGTAGCTCTTACCCAAGTTGTGCACCCTGGTTAGTAAAAAGAGATTGGGCTCTTAGCAGCATTCTTGTGTGTGGCCATCTGAACTAAGCAGACTCTGCAGGTAATCTAACTCTGACCAGTCAGGCCTCATTCAGAGTTTTGTGTGGGAGGGTAATAAACCAGGCAAAAGAATGGAAAGGCTCCTCTAGAGAAGACTACATCAGAAAAGAGAGAAATTGAGTGAAGGTTGAGAGACTACAAGAACAAAAAACCAACAAAGTAGGCTGCGCCAAATCAGGCCCCTTTGCTCAACTTTATTTCATTATGTATGATTCATTTATAAATCAACTGAAACTGGTTAACACATTTCAGATATGATTGTCTTTGCCCGTACTAAATGCAAAATTATGTTTAACATTGACTTAGTTGAAACATCTCGATTAATATTACCTAACACTGTTTTCTCATTGTAGACAAAGCCATAGAATCAATCAACAGCTTGACCAAGCAGATAAGACTTACAGAGCACCTTGCAGCTCACCTTATTCAGGCTGTCGCATGTTGCTAGAAAGAGCCCTCTCTAAAGGGAACTTCAACTGTAAGTGGCATGCCAAGAGCCTAGGTGAGATCAAATCCAGGAGGAATATGACAGTAGGTTGCAATGGCTGCCAAAAGGGACAGGGAGACATGGATTCTTAGATAAATGTATTGTAGAAAATTTAAGGAGCTTAACTAACACCTTGAACCCCTATGTGGAAGCAAAGACATCTGCACTGGTATTACCTTATACAGCCGAAGCTCCCCAGAGATCTTCAGGGTATATCCAAGTGGATTATACTCACCAGTAGATCTAGGATTTTGTAAAGAGGGGTGCTGTCAGGATTGGGCCCTTGGCCTCTGGAGCTGGCAGGATGTGGCAAGCACTGCTGGCTGCCTACCCAGCTGGGAAAAGGGGCCAGGCAGCCTGGCTCTGACAGGATTGGATCCTTGGCCCCCACAGAGTGCAGGAGTGGAAAGGAATCAAAAGAGGGTGTGACCACACCACCACACACCCCCTTGAATCAGCCTCCGTTTGTATGTCAGTGACACATAGGTTACAAAGACATGACATGGACGTGTTGATAGCAGAAAGAAACAATCACAGCCTTGGGACCAACCTAGAACTCAGTTGTGATAATGGATCCAAAATGAGCCCCAATATCCTTAGTGCTTACTTTCTTTTCCTTCATTTTCTTTCTAATCTCTCCCTGCTCCCCACCCCCATTCTGCCTATTCTGTTATATTTCTTTTCTTATGTGGAACATATCTTTATGGCTTTTTCTCCTCCTATACTCAAGCATTTTATTTTAAAAAATCGGGGGGGGGAGGGGATTTACTAAAATATTTTAATGAAATTTGTCCAATTTTGAATTTGTCTAGTGTCTAAATGAAAAATGTCTAGTGTCTAAATGTGTTTTCATAAAAATAATAAGAAGGGTCTCTCTCTTGGAAACTCTGAAGCAAAACAATTTCATATCATTTCTTTATAATATGTTTTCAATTTTCCAGTAGCTCTAATGTAGAGTGGCTGAAGGACCTGAAGTGGTTCCTAAGCTGTGAAGTTAGAAATTGGACAAGGATATTTTTAACCTTTGTGGGTAAAGTCATGCTGGATTCTGGAGCCTCCAGCCCCTAATGTGAATGAACACAGGGAATAAAACAGTATGCCCACATAGGGCATCACATAAATAGTGAATCACAGTTTTATGATGCTTAACTGCTTGCAACAGTTCCATTAACCCCCATCCACATCTCAATGGGGGCATCTACACATGCATTTACTGCGCATTAAATTTACTGTGCAATAATTTACTGTGCAGTAAGCAGGTTTAAGTTGGTGTCTACACATATAGCCGTTAAATCGCAGTAACACTGTGTGCGGACCGACTTGGGACTAAACTTAGTCTCACATCAGTCCACACACACATAGTATTACTGTGCAGTAAGACATCTACAGTAAGGCATCTATACATGTGTTCCTGTGCAGTAACTAATCAGGTGTAAATTTGATACCTGCATGATGCAGGTATCAAATTTATGCCTAAGTCAGCATAAGTTGCCATATTTACTGCGTGGTATGGGCATGCAGTAATTTTTGGTTATTGCACAGTCATTTTTGGTTACTGCGAAATAAATGAGCATGTGTTGATACGCCCAATGACTTCTACATGTGTCCATTTTTTTTTTGTGCTTTCATATCATAAGGTTTTTCTCTCATAAAACCTTCTTTAGTTCTTTTTCCTACAAATTAAACAAATGATGCATGGCATGTCTACACATGAGCTTTAATGCTCATTAACCTATTTTAATTCATATTAAAGCATCACTTTTAAAAAGTGCTATTTAGTTCATGTGCATTAGAATAAGCTAATATGCATTAAACGTCACTTAAAACCATGCTCTTTAGTTAATGCACATTAAGATAGGCTAATGCATATGTTTTTACTTCCTCACAATGGAGGAACTAGATTTAACGTGCATTAACTAAAGCACGTTAATGTGCATGTAGACATGTCCATAGGGGCACACTGAGGATACAGCAATGGGATTCCTATAAACAATTTATCTGACTGACTGAAATAACTCATGTGTTTGTATTTTTTATTTCCTTTCAGGAAGAAAATAATTTTGCCATTTAGTTTAAGTTCCTTATAATTTTAAAAGGTTTAGAATTTAGATAACTTTCATTTCTAGCAATTAGGGCTCTTAGACTATCCTTATTTTTTTGCTTGTTTTAACATTTTAGTAGCTGAAATCTATATGTGCCTTTTAAATTAATCATGTAACTTGTAGTTACTTGCACATATCACATCAATACATATATAGCTGTATACATGTATATAAAATGCACACATTCAGTTCTGTAGTCTCATTTATATGACAATTGAAAATCATGAAGGGATGTTTACCATCAACCCAAATTATTATAAATCTATATTAAAAGCCTGTCCCCGATGAGTGCTTTGGATTAGCAATGTGTTTTCTGAAGTGGCCTACAAACCCACAATCCAATCCATATTCCTTGTCCTAATAATGGTCTAATGAAAAAAAATGTTCACAAAACTCTTAAGGGTTTGCTGTTTTTCAATTTCTCCCCCTCAGGTACTTTCTTCCCAGGGGACTGGCTGTTTTAAAAACAAATCTAACTGTATGTCTTGTTTTTCCTAGAAAATCTCCAGATAAGCACAAGGTGAAATCATGTTTTTTTCATCAAAAGCTTTTTCTTTATATCTTTGACATTGTTTTTCTTCTTTTAAATTAGAGAGAGAGTCTGTAAACCTCTGAAACTCTAAAAGACTGAATTGCAACTCTGTCTGGGAAAGTCTATGGTTTAAGGCAAAGCTTGCAGTGTAAGGGAATGTAGTGGTTCCCACTATGCACAGGCACTGATGGACTTTTCAGCACACATTAATTTGATAGGTTTGTTTGCTCTGTTTCTGCATGCAACCACCATGATCTCTGGAATAATTTGGTAGTGATCAGTATTAATTACACATGTCCTGTGTCCAACACTGAGGGAGGAAAAGGGAAAATATATCATTTTCGATCACAAACCATCATTTCCATATTTAGAATGGTCAGTTAAGTTTCTTAGATGTTCAGAAAAAGGGAACAAACATTGGCTGGGCCATCAGGATGTATTAAAAAGAATCTGCTTCAATATAGTTAAGTTTTTAAAGGTACTCTAGAAGCATTCCTAGGTATCTTCCATATATGCCACTGTTCACTATAGACATAACACTTGCATAAGCATAAACACTTCATTTGCATATGCCTACAGTACAAATGCAAAACTCTAATGTTACTCATACTTTTCTTGACATGTTTGCATAATTGCAGATTTTTAGAGGAAAAGATGAAGGTAAACTTCATTCATGGCTGACCTACTGGCCTTCACAGCTGGAACATGTTGGGAATCACTTTTGGCACTGAAAAGGTTAATTGTCTCCTGCTGTGAGGTAGGAGCTGAGAAAAAGATACCACATTTGGTTGGAATTATAGTAAATGAGGTTTTCTTTATAGCACTGTTCATTCTCAACATGTTGAAAGGGCATTAGTTCACAGTCACTTTCTCTGGAATTATCAAATCTGCTCAGGAAGCCTTCATTAGGATATTAAACAAGACTTAATAAGTGAAAGTGATTTGCATCGCTGATAATCATGGGCATTAATCAAGCAAGCTTCTCTCTCTCCCTCTGCAATATGTTTCATGTTCCATTGTAAAACCTCTTTAATTCTGTGGGGCTTCTTGAAACGTTACATTTAGAAAGCCATTTTAAAAATGATTTACTTAGCAAAGATCACTATAAATAATGTTCAACTCACTCCTCAGATTTAACCATCAATATAATTAATACTGCAGGGTTTGTATCAGGGATATGGACCAGATGTGTTCCCATTTATCAGATATAGATTGCACTTACTCTAATAAATGTGTTTTCATTCTGAATAACTTTTGGATCCAACTAACTGCATTTGGCACTTTAATCTGAAGTCACAATTCTAGGTTAAGGCATTTATTTTTTTTCATGCTAAGATATACAATAGAACATTTCACTACATCATTCCACATACTGTGTGGTAACACACACAACTGTTAATGTAATTATGTGGCTAATATCCCTAGATGTTCCACAAATGCCAAGGTAAATCCAGAGAAACTACTAATAAATAGTGATATTTGTTATATTCATATCATGGCCAGTCTAGTGGTTCCAATTCTGGCCTGATTGTACACGTAGACACACTACATTGTTAATATTTTGCCCTTCTGGAGAACCTCCGGAACAAGAATCTCAAAGTACATGTAAAGTTCATTAACTGTCACAAGGCAGACAAGGTTCTTTGAGTAGCTGTGGTATCTTTTATTTGACCAGCTGAGTAGTTGGAAAAAAGTTCTTTGCAAGCTTTTGGGCGCAATCACCCTTCTTCAGGCATAGGACTGTCACAATACCCAGGTGATTGACTATTAGCCACAATTTGTTTAAATGCAGTGGGGGAAATCATAACGGAAGCGCAGAGAGGTAACATTTCTTCCCTAAATGTATACAACAATTTCTCTGAGAGAGAAGAGCAGAAGCTAAAAGACCTGATGTCCTCTGTTGCTCTGCTATTCTTACTACTAGAAGCACTATATACCAATACTGCCGTTTTGATGTAAGATAACTGTACAAGCATCAGAAAAGCAAACGTGTTCAAATGTTCCACTCAAAAAAGACAAAAAAAACCCAAATAAACAAAGTGGTAACTGGGATATTTTTAACACGAAAAATATTGGTTTTACCATTCATGAGCAAATAATTTATTTAGGAGTTCAAAATAAATAATCAAGGACTACTATTTGAATATAATCATTTTGTAATAAAAAGCAGCTGCTGTGGGAAGATGTATAAAAAATGAGAAAATTACAACATTAGTTTACAGAAACCAGTCAGGATTATGGTCCCCCTCTGCTAAGTACTGTAAACTCACACACAAGCCCTAAAGATATTACAGTCTAAGTAAACATGGGAAACAATACCAAAGACCTATCCATACCTATCCATGGGGATGGGTTCTTCTACATGCCCAGAGTCCCAGTGAAGTCAATGGGGCTCGGTATAGCTGCAAGGATTTACCCCAATGGTTCTTGACTTCTTAACTTCAAGGAATCCTCTTTAGACACAAGGCGCCCCTTGGAAAATGCCAGATCTTAGCAGGAGGGTGGCTGGAGAAGGCGGAGAGGATGGTGCATAGGGCACAAGTGGGTTGGTAGCTTCTTCAAGCCTGTTTGGGTTTCTGGTGCCCCAGTGCACTGTTCCTGCCACCTTCTCTGGCCACCAGCACAGTCAGTCGCACTCCTGCTGCACCCCCACACTGCCCCAGGTGCAAGCCAGCCCATTCCTGAGGGGCCCCAGGTGTCCTGCCAGCTGGAGGTGCCTGCTAAAGGCAGAAGCAGAGAGCGGCCCGATCCTTTTTTCCTGGAGCCTTTTTTCCAGGAACCCACCTGCCTCTCCCCTGGCCAAGGAGAGCTAACTAATGGCTGCAACGTTCCAAGTTTAGTAGTTTGGGATATAGTTTAGGTGTACTTTAGTTTGCAATGATGCAAACTCATTAAACGCCCCCCAAACTCATGCACATGTAATGTGTTAGGCCATTAAACCACACAAAAGGAAATTTTCGTCATGTGTACATCATGACATCATCACATGTACAAGCGCCCATGGATTCCTATTTCAACTCTCTGGATTTATCTTATGAATCATATACAGGTGCTTGCACATTGAACATTGCCAAAATGATGCAGGACTCTGCAACACCCTTCAAAGGATCTTACAGCACGACAGAGTGCCATAGCACCCCCATTGAGAATTACTGCCCTACTCATTCAAATTACCAGCTTACATAATCATGGCGCAAGCAATGAAGGCAAGAGCAGGCTCTCAGTATGGTCCTTTCCCAATTCTCTTCCTTTCTACTTTTGTGGAGGAAGGGATTACTTACTCATTTATATAGCAAGAACTTTGTGTAAGGAAAGGAAAAGGAAGGGCCCAATTAAGCCTAAAGGCACTGTTGGCACTAATTTCTTTGGGGAAGGCTCTGAAAACTCAATCATGTCCTGAAAACAGTAGCCATCTCTCTCCAGTACTTAATGGGCACGTCTGCATGTGACACTTTATTGAGCATTAGACTAATCTAATGCCTAGTAAAGCTCACCATCTACAAGTGCCTGGGACTTACTGTGCAGTAAATTAGGCTAATGCACAACTTATTAGTACCAGAAAATAGAGGTACTAGATTAATGGGTGCATTCGCTACTGTGCATGGTGCACTAGCAATTTGCTCCTGGTCAGCCCAGGCAGCAAGGGGCCCACTACTTCCTGTCTAAGCCTCGATGTGGGCAGGAGCTGTGCCAGCTGCAGGGGCAGTTGTCTCTCCACCATGTGGGGACAAGGAGAGCTATCCCCGCTCGGCAGCGACGCTGCCTGTCAGTCACATGGGGATCAGGCAGGTCCCAATCCTCACAGGAGGGTCTCAAACCCCATGTGGCTGGCAGGCCGCATCTCTCCTGAGTAGGGACAGCTCTCCCAGCCACCTGGAGATCTGGTCCTGACCTGATCTCTACATGGCTGGGACAGAGCAATCCCAGGTGCTGGGACAGCTCTCCCAGCCACATGAAGATCAAGACTGGCCCCCATGCCTTGTGCCAGCCCCAGTGGGGCAAAGCAGGGCAGGAGGAACCCTGCACTGGGCTGCACCTGTCAGGGGCAAATTGTTCCTGATGGAAGTGCATGTGTAGATGTGAACCCTTTAATGGAGTACTTTAATGAGCCTGAATTTTCTGCGCAGACAATTCAGGTGCATTAATTGCACATGTAGATACTTGTAGTGTGTGTAATTTTTGCTGCTGTTCTTGCTGGTTTTGATGCTATTTACACTATTCTGTGACCTGAGAGCATCACTTAATAGGCCATCACTAAAATTAAGATCCTGAAAGTATTTATTGCTTTAAAAATGCTATTTGCTGGAAAGCTTGTTTGCATTCAGTCAGCCTGAGCACACTGCTTAAATAGAGCTAAAGAGATGATGCTTCTATAAAGTTGTGGAGACTCAATTCATTCTAATAGCCTGAAACATGAATTATGTGCCCTGCTTCACTACCTTCATGGTTCAGTAAACTGTCGTAGCTCAGATGCAATCATTTAGCTAGAGAGAAGAATATCCTATACCCTGCATATTGGTGCTGACTGTTGTGTTTTCTAGCTCCCAGGTCTAGAGTTTCAGAGGTGTACCTGAACAAATTTTACCATGTCTAGAAAATATCTGAAAAGATCATGATCCAATGGTTTCTTTTTCTTCTATATATCTATGTGTGTGTAATACAAAAATGGGCAGGAGTGTACAACTACATGCTATGCAGCTGCTAAGAGGGTCCACTCATATGATAACTAAAAATAGAACTTAGGGATAGATCCTAATCTACTTCTTGGGCCCACAGATGGACTTATGGACTTAAATTCAATCGTTTTCCACTCTGTCTGATTTCTCCCAAGTTTGTTCTTGTGCGGGCCGACTTCTGATCTCGCCTGGGTCGCCATGTGCAAGCTCTCTTCCAATCCCATTTGGGTCGCCATGTGCAAGCCGGGGGCGAGCCAGGCCCGTCTATTGTGTGTACACAGGCTGTGGGCGGGAGG
>NW_005842933.1:314849-316024 GCF_000455745.1 Alligator sinensis
ACTGGTTCTCTATTGCAGCAGAACACTCCACCGTGCAAAAGAGCTGCAATTTGGCGGGAACATGATTTAGCGATGCCGAAGCACACTCAAACAAAAAAAACTACAACTTTGGGTTGTGACAGTTCTCCTGGTAGAAAAGCTTACCCAGAGACACCTAAACAGACGTTTGAATGATGAACCCCTGAAGAACAAAGAGTTTGCAGTGCTGACGCTGAGCAGTCAGAGGGATACATCTCAGCATGCTCTGTACATTCCCACAGTCTGCCTGGAGACATATTGGCAACAGTGCACAGGACAGCCCTGACTGGCTGACCCAGAATGGCTGTGTCTCCTTGCAGCAGAACATGGAGATTGTGAAGGGGATGTGTTCTGTTCCCTGCTCAGCTGGAGTAGAAAGGTCCAGTGATTGACATACTGCCCCAATGGAGGGGGAGAAAGAGGGACAGGAGCAAAGCACCCTGTAATGCTAGAGCACTGTGCTGTAGGGCTGTGTGAAGCTTCAGGTTCAGATTCGATTCGGAGGAGATTCAGCCCGATTCGGCGGCTGAATCTCTGAATCCAAATCAGGAGACCAATAAAAAGGTCTGAATTGATTTGAAGCTCTCCAAATTGATTTGGAAAACATTTGGAGAGCTTTGGAGATTCAGGCAGTACCCACTTGCTGCCATAGGGCCTGGACTCTGTGCCAGTAAGTTGTGGGGGGGGCTGGAGAAAGGGGGAGTGGACCATGGGGGGGACCCCCACCAGGCCCCATTCTGTGCCTGCTCCCCCAGCCTCCCTGAGTGCCCCTCAATCCCTGCCCACTCTCCCAGCCCCCCCTCCACCATGGCTGCCGTGCTTGGTCCCAGCTTCCAGTTTTTAAAAAATAATTTTAAAAAGCCCTGCACTCACTGGCTGCTGTCAGGTGGGGGGGGGGTGATCCCCGCTTCCCCTCACTGCCCCACATTGCATGGGGGGGCTCTGCCACGAGCCCCCATCCCCTGCCCACTCTCCCAGCTCCATCTATAGCTGCCTGCCGACCCCAGCTCCCTACTCTTTGAAAAAAAAAAAGGCCCTGCACTGACCAGATGCTGCGGTGGCCACTGGAGCTTCTGGGGGCTCATGGCAGAGCCCCCCATGCAGTGTGGGGGCAGTGGGAAGCAGCAGGGATTCCCCCCCCACAACTGGCAGCTGTC
>NW_005842933.1:316070-321360 GCF_000455745.1 Alligator sinensis
GGTGAGTGTTGGCTTTTTTTTTTAAGAGCTGATGCTGGGGCTTGGTGGGGCAGTCATGGGGGTGGCTGGGAGAGCAGGTGGGGGATGGGGGCTCATGGCAAAGCCCCTCATGCAGGGCAGGGCAGTGGGGGACAGCGGGGATTGCTCCCCACCAGGAAAGCAGCTAGTGAGTGCCAGGCTTTTTTTTTTAAAGAGCTGGGAGGCTGTGGCCGAGTGAGGCAGCCATTGACTCGGGGCTGGGAGAGCAGGTTGGGGATGAAGCTTGTTTGATTTAGAGATTTGGCCAATTCAGTGGTGGCTGAATCTCCAAATCAGATTTGGCCAAATTGATTTGGGATAGTGATTTGAATCACCAAATTGAATTACCGTCCCTCAAATCGGCCGAATCCAAAGCAAATACTAGCTGCTTCACACAGGCCTACTGTGCTGTGGCTTCTCTCAGAAGAGAACATGTACAGATGTTCACTGTCCCAGAAGAAGCTTTCCTGGGAGTAATTTAACCCTGGTTGTTCCCAGATTATTTTTCTCCTGGAGCAGCCATTTTTGCTCTGGGAGAAAAATCCTGAACATCTGTACACTTGTAGTTTTGTCTGGAAGAGCAGCGAGTCTCTCAGGAGAAACTGAATATCTGTACATAGCCACATTTATTTTTAGACCATGCTGTGATACTACCCTTAAAATTAATTCATGAAAAAGGAGCAAGGAGGAGAAGGAAAAGGACCCACCCATCTTGTATTAAGAGATTTGCAAAGACTTGAGGACAAAGGCATAGGAACACATTGAATGACCAAAGTCCATTTAGGTACCTAACAGATAGAGTAGAATCATAGGGCATTTATACACATACATTTTTGTGTTGCACCACACTGGAAATCCAGTGCACTGGAGCAGACTTGATTAATTGAGTCTGTTCTGCACATGAGCTGATGCGCACTGTGCTGCATCACATGCTGTATAAGTGGCGAAATGCACATCAGTATGGAGAAAATGGCAGCAATGTACTTTTGAACGAAAACACCTTTGGTGTGTTTTAGTTCAAAAGTGTGCTGCTGCCATTTTCTCAGTGCTGACACACATTTTGCCATTTATACCAATGCATGCTTCGCAGTGGAAGCATGTGTACAAATGCCCATACTCCTTGGCTTTTACTTATAGGAGCACAAATACAATTCTAGTCCTTAACCTCTATATAAAAGATAAACATTTCATACCTTAGTGGTAAACCTCCTCACCAACATGGTTACCATTAGACACCCACATACTAAACAGAAGCAAAAGAAGATGTTTAAAAGTAGGACCCTAAAGTTCAGGTTTTGGCTAAATTTTTCAAAGCTCAGTATTTAGAATCTCCTTTTGAGATTACGGGTGAAGTCTGAGTATTGCGTGTTATACTCTGATAGACTGGCAAAGTTGGAACCAAAAGGCCCTTTTATTACCTCAAATAAGGAAAATATGCCGGATCTTTGGGCAAGAGAGAGAGGACTGTGCATAGGTGGTAATATGCCTTGGGATTCTATGGAGAGTTGCCTTCAAGGCCAGAACCCTCTTGATTTATGTTTTACATGGAGAATGTCTAGGACTGCATTAATGACACTACTTTACTCAGAACTGACATTGCCAGTTCTCTGTTGTATTATCTTAAATCCCATACTCTTGGTATCTTTGGATTTGCTAAGAATCTCATCTTTCATTTAAAAAATCTAAATGTATCTCTCTCATGCCTGCAGAGAAGAGCTTGAAAGCATGGCCAGAGTATATTCTAAAAGCTGGGGAAAAAAAGACTAATAAAAAGAACCACTTCTTTTTGTTCTGAATCTCACGATTTTTGAGCCAATGACATGATCTTTTTATGGCCTGACTCGTGATTTTTGAATGCTTAAGTTTGGAAATACTGCAAATGAATCCAGATATTTTTAAAAAATCAGCCTCAAGTATATTTCTGAGACACACTCTTTGTTGTTTAGCTCTGAGTAGAACAGGGTTATTTTAAATAGAGTTGATGCAAGAGACACACTGACTGACTAAAGCCATCCTCACCTCTTACTATCAAACTGATGATCTGACATTCAAGGGCAGAATGTATACCTAGGAGTAATTAGCCAAAAACAAAGCAAGGGCTTTTGCTCAGCTCATTGGATTTTCCTTGTTTGAGAGAGGCAAGGATTTTTTAATGATATATTTTACTGGACCAACTACAGTATAGTGTTGGAAGAGATGTTTGACATACTTTCAGACCTGAAGATCGGCACTGTCTGCCTAAAAGCTTAACATTTCTCCCAATTATACCACTGGTCCTATAAAAGATATCATTAAGAAGTCCTTGCCTCTCATATTTCCTGGAGCATCATAACCACAACATCACTACAACCCTAAGTATAATATGGTAACTTTTGAATGCCACATCAGAAAATGGTTCAGTGGTCAAAACCCTAAAGATCTTAATGAAACTCAGAAATCTGCAAAAAGGAAATTCTAGATACAAGGTGTCTGTGTTTATCTGGTTAGCAGAACCACCTGCTTTAACCAAGTCTGCAGTTGGCATTAACTCCTGCCAACATAAGAATCCTACCATGCTTGCTCTGCCATTTTCCCAATTGAATTTAAAAATTAGCACACTGAATAACACTTCATAGGTAGGAAAAAGAAGGAAAAGGATATGGGGAAAATGGAATGAATGTTGTAGTGGGGAGTGGGGCAGAATGAAGGAAAATGGTATGGAAGGTGAGGGACATGGCAGGCATACAGTGTCCCTTTCATGGGCAGGAATAATGGGAGACACTGATCGGACAAAGGGAATAGAGAACACACTGAGCCCAGGTATAGGTAGAATAAGAAGTATGAGCAGGAAAGGAGAAGAGTCTTTTGGAAATTGAGAGCCTCTGGAAAGAGGAAAATAAAAAAAGGACAGATACACAGAGCTGCTGGCTAAGCAACTGGGTGAGGAGGGTGCAGGGAAGCCCTAAAATAGATATGATTTGGGGAGCATAGGGAGACTGTGGGAGGCCTGGAGGGCTGTAAGGATTGGCTGGCATGTACAATAAGCTTGTTACAGGATCACTAAAGTGTGCAACCCTCTAGTTCTGAGCTAAGATTATCTTTTTAATAGAAATTTAAAATGGAATGACTTGCTATACAATATTAATTCTTAGCTTCACCTTTCAGCCAACCCTGTATCTCTGGGCTCCTTTTCTCTAATAGAAATTCCCTGATAAACATAGGCACTGCTCTGCAAGAATGATGAATGCCACATAAGGATTTTTATGCCACGGTTTATTGTATTCTTTTTATAAATTAGATTTAAAAATAGGACAAGATAGTGCCAAACAATTGTGTATTATCAGGTGAAAAGTTATGAGCACATGAAAACTGGTCTGTAGTGAAACTGCTATTTCAGACTTATCTAGAGCAACTGCTGCAATAAAATGCATTCATACACTGTTCCTCATGGTGCTTAAGATTCAATCACAGCTAGAACTGGCATCAAATACAGTCAATAATGATTCTAAAATGGATTTAGCTTGCCCAACTTGCCTATTTTCTGTGCAGGCAAAATTTTCACTGATTCCAAAGGACTGCTGAAGAAGAGCTAGAAGCAAAGATTTAAGGGAAAACTGGATATCAGGTTTCTGTTTTGGGTTCACCTTTGATAATGTTTACAGACCTTCACCCATGCGTAGGTAAATATTTTCAAAGTAGGAGGGCCAAACACTAAAATCTATCACACCAGATATTTTAGTACATGGGTGGGGAAAAACCAGTATGGCAGAAGACTGAGACCCAGAAAGAAAGCAAATCTGAAATACTTTGGGCCAACATTCCTATAAGCTTTGAAGGAAGCACCATAACAGAAATCTAAACTGAATGGCACAGATAAGGAAATATTTTCAGTAATGTGATCAACTCATCTAGACTGCATAAGGACCTTGGCAGTAGCTTACTGTACACGCTGCAATCTTTTAACAGCACAAGTTGAAAGTTCTGCTATAAATTATCAGTTTTGGAAATAACAAAAAGCAGTAATTAATATCAAGCTAGCCTTTGTATTAAACAGGCATCTCAATCTGGTTATTGTACTAATATGATATAAGGAAGATTTTCCTGTGAATGGGTTTGTGCAGACATTGCCAGGGGTTCCTCCACCCCAAAGCTCTTAATGCTACCAACTGATTGATTGCTAGTCTGTGCTGAGTGGCATAGTTGCATGGCAAGCCTGCCTGGCAAATCAACTTTTCTTGCAGACCCACTCCCCTCCCCACAGGCTCCTTCTGAAAAGTGCAGCATACAATAACTCACTAGTAATTTCTATAATGATGAGCCACTAGGTTGAGATACTGCCCTTCTTGCTGGAAGCAGTTGGACAACTTGTCAGTGTCTGTTATGTTACCATGTCATGTCACATTTTATGTGACACAGTCTCCAGGGCTGTATATTTGGAGGTTCATGAACCCCTTTTTGATGGTCATTGGAAGGTGTTTGGAGCAATAATATTTTTTCATCATTTTGGATATAATGAAAAATATTTTTAGATTTAAAACAAGGAAGCTGAGGAGAGGTGCACACTTCACTATTGGTCTGTATAGGTCTGTTATTACAACAAGGCCAGCGACCATGTGCACTGTCCCTCATGGTAAGCCATCAGAAGAATCCCAGGAACCAAATGCAATGGGAATCCAGCAGCAGAAATCTGTAACTAGTCCGTTTTTTTATTAATCTTTCTTGTCCTTTGCTATATGCTTTGTTTTGCAAAATCCTTCCTAAAGAGATAGCATTTTCACTTTGTAGGACTTTGCTATTTCTACCAGTAGTGTCAGTCTCACATCCTACAACTTCATGTTTGATGAGTAGAGGGATAAAGTAGTGCAGTTGGAGAGAAGAAGATTAACAAATCAGTGAACAGGCAGAAAATAAGCACTAACACAAAACTCTGGGTACAGTAGGCCCTCCTCATTTACACTTGCAGACCCTTCAGTAACCCCATTAATGTCAGTGACATGACATCACTAATGTACATGAGAGAAGAATCAGGCCAAATCAATTCTTTCAAAGCAATGTTGGTGTTACATTGGCTCTATATATCATCTTCCTGTGGGAGAATGTGGGCATTCAGATAGCTCAGGGTTGAGAGACCTATAGAAGAAAGAGAGAGGGAAAGAGAAAAGAAAGAAAAAGAAAAATTGTTAAGGGTTTTGATAGGTTTTTAGTTTGATATATTTGGGCCAAACCCAAAAGATTTTCCTTATGTTCTTCATAGTGTTCACTTGGACAAAAATCAGAATGAAACCAAAGTGTC
>NW_005842933.1:321370-356826 GCF_000455745.1 Alligator sinensis
TTTGGTTCTTATAGATAATAAGAGTTGCACTGTCACAGGATCTACCATGCGTGAACTTCAAAGCATTTCATATGTAGTGTTTAATCTGAATCCTACCCCTGATAAAAGTAAATGTTACAATTCTTTTTTCAAAAGGAGTAAACTGAGATAAATTCTGGATTCTGCACCCAGGCCATGCAGTGCTTTGGACAACGAGTAGTACTGTCTAGCAATTAAATAATAAATTCCAATATGGCAGATGATAAGGAAAAGTGGCCAATGAAAGGAAGCAAATGATCTAAGTCACTGCTCTGCTAGAGGATTTGGAAAGGCAGCAATGGAGACTATCTGGGCCCCAGCTGGAGCATGTCTGACCCATAGCTTCCACTATCAAAAGGAAATAAAAATGCCTTTTTTTTTTAAAGGACACTTTTCTTAAATGTATTTAGAAAATGATTATCACCATATCCTTCCCCATCTCCTCTTTTCCTATGGCTCAGAACTACAGGAACCAGATGCTAAGCCAGAAAGGACATTGTTCCACCTGCAACATCTGGCTCTTTGGCAGGCCATACAGGAAGCTTCAAAGTTGCATCTCTGCCTCTCACATGGGTAGGCTGCTGGTTGGCTGCTTTATCTTCTTCGATGTAATTTTCCTTTGATTTACCTATAATTCAGAGGAACTGATGCATTTGTATTCCATTTTGAATAAGGTTCTATACAAATGCCTCATTTGATCTCTAGACAGATCCTTTTATTTCCTCTTATATGTTCTCTACTTTAATTCGTGGCTTTACTGCTGCTCAGAGTCAGCATGGATGATACTTGCATGCATAGTACAGCCTTTTTCTCCAGACCTAAAGTTAAATATCAGGCTCTTGGCCATGCAAAACAAAGTATAAATTAAATGAATTCAATGAGATTTTTACTTGGCATAAGGAATTTCTTAAAGGCGAGGCACACTGCTGTTACCTACACTCCTGAACTGCTCATTTCTACCATACCTCACTTTTACTTCTGTAAGATTTTTTCCAACCTCTCTACTTCCAAGTATTAAATCAAGTAAATAAAACATGAAAGTGACACTGACATGAACCAGAAAAAGCAAGGACACAAGTTAAAAATGGGTCATCACCCTTCAGCACCCTGCAGTCCAGTGAAACTACACTTAGATATTTCCAGACAATTTAATGTCAAAATATCAAGAAGTGTATATCATGTCATTATGTCAAGATAATGATACATAGGGACAGAAATTATTTCACTTATTAGGTGCCTAAATGTGATCCTATTCTACCTTGTTCAAGTTGCTACAAAAGAGTTAACACAAAAGGTGGATGAATCATCCTCCTTCTTGCTGCTTATTTTGTGATTTAGTCTCAAGGCTAAGACGACAATGTATTATAGAAGTAGATGCATTTATAGATTGCCAGAGACTCTAACAGGGTAAAATAAAGTCACACTTAGGCATCTAAGGCTAGAAACAGATGTTCTAGATGAAGTGGATCAGCTGTACTGAGATGTGTCCTGGAACATCTCATCCCCTTCATTAGATAAAACACACATTGCCCATTTCCCCACCCGGGACAATGGGCGGTGTGTTTTCCGTTTTCAGAGATATGCCCCCGGCAATCTCTGAGGGAAGTCTCTAGAAGCAGGAGAAGTTGGGATTCCTCACATTCAGAGACATGTCCCAGAGATCCTGGGGGTGTATCTCTGAAAGTGGGGAAAGCCAGGCAGGTGCCCCCAGGAGGGCTGAAGAGTGTGGACAGCTCCAGGCTGCCTGTGCTGTTCTTCCATAAAGCAAACAGACATCTGCTGCAACAAAGGGACACAAATTGTTACTACTTTGTGTTGTGCCCACACGTCTGGGCATGTGTGGTGTGACAAAGGGTTTGGATATCTGTTTGCATTCACTTTGTGCCGCTGTAAAAATTTTTAGGGCTGCACAAAGCAAAAGCAACTACACATCCAACTCTTTGTTGCGCCACACACTACCAGATTTGGGGCTGCAACAAAAGGTGATGAAAGGTGATGTCTGCTCCCACCCTCATTTCACTTAGCCACTTTGAGTGGTCCAGGATCTGGCTCATAATGTCTTACAGTGTACAAATAGTGTATAGTACAATGGAACCCTAATTGACCCTCTAAACTGTACTTTAATACACGTAATACATATGGAATTATTTATATGAATTCATTAAGGCCTACATTCTGGTTTTTATGTCACAGCTCACACTAGAGGAAGTGGAGAGAAACTGCACTGCAGCTGCAATCCCTTCTTTGACTTCTGACTGACTAAGGTAAAATGAGTTCCTTCTGGATAATCATAAGGAACATGCTGGAGGGGATAGGCAATGTCCATTCGCCTCCTGCTCATCCCCTTTCAGGTAGCTATTGCCCACAAAGGCACTAATAATGAACAATTATTCTTCTCTGAGATCATGAATGGACTCTGTAAAAGGAACCAGGGATGAGGAAGCTCTTTGTTCTCTCCTACTCTGTGCCACTTCCATTGTGCTCTGCTGTAGGCTGAGCATTGAGATCGAAATATTTGATCCCCATTTTTCCACTTTGAGACAGGCATTCTATAATGACTATATTAAACATAGGCAAATGCAGATATGAAGAGATTAATATCCATTTTTGTTGACTTGCCACTCATTTGGGGTTCCTCAGTTTTGGGGAGTTCCCATCCTGGAACATCCCAAAGTTTTGGAGTCTTTAAATTTTTGAAATATTAGACCACAACTTGCCTGAATTCACATGGCAAGTGTTCTGCAACATTGGGAATGAAGTCGGGTATTCTTGCCTTCAGCTGTTTGCTATAAATATGCTGGGCTAGATCCTGCTGCTGTTACTGGCTGTAGCCCTGTTTCCAAGTCTGTAGGCTCTTGAGGGCAGTGACTCTGGCTTCATATAAGTTTGTAGGGTGTCTAGCACAATGAGACCCCTGTACAGGGGTGATTAGGTACCCCCCTCCCCACCACCACCCACATACAAAATGACAATAAAAGTCAATGGGGCTGATTTCATTGAGTATTGCACCAGTGTAATGGGAGAAGGATATGATCCCTCACATTTCAACTTCATGGAAACAGGTGTAAAAAAAAAAGACCAAAAAAAATTTGGCTGGAGCTTAGAGAGGAAGATTTTGAAATTGAGTATAAAACATGATGTTTTGCCTCTCAGGACTTTCATAATGATCTCAGGACCTGATCCCATACCACACCTGGTATGCTTGTTTCAGCCCCTACCAACCCAGATGCACTTAGAAGGGGCCAACTGAGATTATGTTCCTAGTGTGCTAGTTACTCTATAGACAGAAGTCCAAAAAATTTAAAATCTAAACCATCAAGGACAGACAAAGGGTAGGAGTGGATATAGAGGTATAGTGAGCTGCTGAAGGTCACATGGCAAGTCAGAAGCAGAGATGGGACTAAGATTTAAATCTCCTCATACCTATTCCCATATCCCATATCAGGAGCAGCCTTTCATGTTCAGCAGAATTCAAGCTGTCACACCCATTCTTCAGGACAGAACATTCACCACTGGACTGACACCTTGCATCATACCAGCCAGATAAACTGAAAAAAGTAGGAGATGAAACCCCAAAAGTTAGTGTTTTAGCCCAGAAACACCAATGTAAACCTACGTACAGCAGCCCTAAGTAATATACACGGTATCTTTCAGTTGATAGGCTTCATTATAAGCCAGCTACAGCTTGTTTATGCAGGAAGTGAGATGTCTATATTGTCTGCTTGATTCAAAAAGAAAATAAAAAGAACCAAATAGGATCTGAGAGCAATAGCTTCCAGGGGATTCTCCTTTTCTAACATCAAAGGAGCAACCAGCTTATTCAATACCTTGAGCCTCTACAGGATGACAGTAAAGAACAAAATATTTTCACTCACTTGACCCAACTTTGTATGTTTTGAAGGAGAAGATGGCAAGAGAATTTCAAAACCTCACAGGAAAATTAAATTCCTCCACATTTGTTGATCCTACTGAAAGCAAACCTAATAATAAACAAATAAATTCTGGTTACACATACCCAAAACAAGAGAACTGGAGCTTATCAAGAAATACAACACAGGGCCAGAAATCAGTGTTAGTCTGCATCCAGTACTCACTGATTTATACTACCTGAGGATCTGGCCCATAAATCATATCTGGGAAGCAGACAAGATAGAATTAAATTCAACCTAGGTGCAAGACGGTGAAGTCAATGGGCTTGCACTAATTTGCACCAAGTCTTAATGGTCCATACTGTACAATATTGTAAATCCAGTCCTCAGTTGGTGTAAATCAACAGAAGCCCTTGGACTTCCAGGGTTTGACCATCTGTTACATTATATTCAATTTCACATTTCATTGCATGTTATTAAGAGTAAAATTTAACAAAGAAAGTAATTTTTAAAAGGGAACCTTCTCTCTTTCCCAGTCTCACACAGTGTGACAGGACAACTCAAGGTACCCAACATATCAGAGAGAACAGCTGAATGAAATGACTGCTCAATCATTACAGCTATGACCAAATTCTGCCTTCAAATGCATGCATGCAGTTCTGATGGAGAACAGAGTCCTGGTCCCTGGGACCAAGATTAGGAAAAAAGGAACAGAGAACTGGAAGGAACTCCCTAGGCTATTGAGTCTAGTCCTCGGCATTTGCAGGCATCTATCCAGAGTCCTAAAAAGTCATCCATTCCAGCTCCCGTTTCTCATACACACGTACCCGAGACGCAGGGAACTTTATTAAACAAAACCAAAAAAGCCCCTAAAATGCACTGCTGATACAAACCAGTTGAGACGAGGGTAGCACAAACAAATACCCTGCACGTGCACACACATGCATGCAAGCATGCACACACACCCTTGTTGCCAATCTGTTCTGAGGAAAAAAATCCTTCCTGATTCAACTCTGCAGATCAGTTTGATCCTAAGTAGAAGAGCAAGACCATCTAGCCAGGTACCTGAGAGGTTTTCAAGTGCTGGCAAGATCACCAGCCCATTTCAATCAAAATTTCCACTTCTAGCTGTGGCCAATGTCCAATGCTTCAGAGGAAGGTGCAGAAACCCCCCCTGAAGGTCTCAGTTGCCAATAAAAAATTCACAAAGAGAAACAATTTTCTTCTGGGTCCCCACAGGTGAGCAGAAATCCTGAAGCATGAGACTATGCACAAAAGTCTCTTCTTGCAGAAGATTATCACAGAGAAAAAGGGAATGGTCAGGGAATAGGGTTGGAGTCATGGAATAGCCATGGTCTGTAACAGATTTCTCCTTTTTCTTGGCTCAGTATGTCTTTGAACAATAGATACTGATTTAATTAATTCTGTTGATAGCACTGATGGCCATTGGAGAGACCAAAGGCTGCTCAAGGGCTTGGAAAACAAGCTAGGCCTACTGTTCATCTTAGACTATGTCTCAGCTTACCTGAGTGGATACAAAGAAGACCGGATGCTAGTCAACTCCCACCGTTGTCAGAGTGTGTGCATATATGCATTTCTGGTAACTCTGCACAGCTTCTATACAGCAGCCATGCTGCCTGAACACAAAGTGCATTCTGGGAAGGCACCAGTTGCTGAATGGACAGAAGCAGTCAGCGATATTTTTTATTGTATAGCAGGGTTAATCAATGTCTGGGCAGTGGGAGGCCACATGCCCCATGGGCCGCAGGCCCCCAGGTTGCGCAGAGCAGGAGCAGTCCTTCCAAGGATTTCCCCTGCCATACAGGCAGTTCATTCCTCCTCTTTCTGTGCATTCAGTCTGTGCACCCTGGCTCCTCTCCTTGCCATGTGTACAGCCCTGTTGCTTTCCCAGCTGAGCGCACAGCCAGGCTCCTCTCCCCCTGACTACAAACTGAATGTGGGCACCACTCTGCCCTGCCTCCAGGAGTGGGGGCGGGAAACAAAAGCTGAAAGAGAGAGGGGAGCCCAGAGACCCCCAACTGCCATAGCAAAAGGAGCAATGGAAGGAACGATGGCAAGGTGGAAGCCTGTGAGCTACATGTAAACCACGGTTGCATGCCGTCCGTGGGCCACCAGCTGCATTGCCCTGCTGTACAGTAATTCAGTGTGAGTGATATTTGATAAATCATATTACCTGCAGACCCAAAAATGGAGTTTTCCATTTAGACCCTGCTACTTTTCCTCATGCCAATGGGCCATCATAGATAGACCATTCGTAAAGAACCATAGTTCCCTGACCCAGTTTGTCGCTCTTGTTTTCTTATTGTGATTTCATAACTGTAAAGGAACCAAACTATTTCTCTGACTTTCACCCCAGGCTATTGAATAAAAGATTAAATTTGCTACTTCTAAAAGACTTATCAACTCTTTTGTGCTTCTTTCTACAAAGAAAAAAACCCAAGAAAACCCAAGCCATTTGAAGTCAACAGTGTACTCAGCACCACTGAAAATCAGATCCCCTGGTTCTTAGATATCACGGTGATTGGCATCTGACACATCCCTAGACAGCTTGTTGGGATAAAGTATTGCTCTTTCAGAATCCTGTAGCTAATCCAAGCATGGTCAAATTACATTAAAAACCATACATAATCCAGTCCTGTGACCCCTACATAATAACAGTTTATCTTACCCTGATCCATCTGGTTAGAGTATTCATACTTTCCATTCAATTAGCCCAACTCTTTTTGATCATGGCAGCACAGAACAAACATCATGTCAAGGGTATGGTCTTAGGCTGCTCACCCTTTTCATGTCTTAACTCAAACTCTGCCATTTTGATGCTTTTTCTTTCCCCCAGTCCTCCTCCTACATTTCATATAATTTTCAAAGGGTTTTTTTCTACAGCACCTTGTCAGATCTTCTTTCACTGTTTCCTGGAGTGCCTCAATAGGCAATGGCAGGTACCCTTCTTTTCAATCATTACCATCTTCCTGCACATGTGTGAAATTAACAACATTGTTTATGAAAACACTATTGATTAAGCATTAATATGTTTGTCTGAAGTCCTCTCTGCTCAGAAGTGGCACATGAAATAAGGTATCTTAATAGCAATTACAATTCTCTTTCTCCTTTTCTAACTTCTTTAGAACATATATATTTCTTTTTCCTTCCAGTAAATTCAGTCCATCTTGTGGCTGGGAATCAGAAGTACTACGCTGACCTGTGACACGTGTACTAAATACCCAGGAGTAATAGTTGGTGTTAACCTTCAATAAATGGATGGATTATATTACAAATAATAAGATAGCTAAATATAGGCACAATCTATGAATTAAACATTGCTAACTTTGCATGATGTTAATTTATTCTGGCATATTTTGATCATTCTGATGTTGCCGTGTCCTTCTCAATGCTTTTTAATTGTTCACTAGTTGTCCTTTACAATCCAGCTGCTGGCTACAGTAAAATAAACTATAAGCCATGTCAACATCATGTATGTATATTAAACAGTATATATTTATATAATCTCAGAGACAGAAGGGGCTACCACTTCCAATAAAACCATGGCAAAACTCATATTTTGAACTGTTAAAAACATCTGTTACTCTAGACTGACAGTTGCTGTACAATTGCTAAAGCTTTCTTTGAATTTTTAGGCAATGAAACCTTAGCACCCTACATGTAACAAAATGCTACATTATTAAGAACAAATTAATTTATTTGTGTTACGATGGCCCTTAGAGTCCTCAGCCAAAATCAAGGAAATTTTGTGCTAGGTATTGTCAAAAACACAGAGTGAGAAATAGCAACTGCTCCAAAGAGCTTGCCATCTAAACAGACAAGAGAGAAAAATGGTTGAAGGAAAAGCAGACTCCTAGACCACAGAGAGGTGCCTTACTCAAAGGCACACAGGAAGTCAGTGGCAGCACTGAGAAGAGTGCTCATACTTCCTGGATTTCACTTCACACAAGCCACTGCACTGCTTTTCCTCTCTTTTAATGGATGCTGTGATAAGTGTATACACACATAAGACTGATCCAAAGCACTTGCAGCTGAAGTCAACTGGAGCTCTAGGCATTCAGTACATTCCAGGCAAATATTTCCTGCACCAAAAACTAGACACTTGCAAGACAACAGTTTGGGGAAGGGAGAATGTGGGAATTGTTAACAAGGAGAAAGGATGGTTGAACAGATGGATTTCAAAGAGGAGAGAGAACGTGCTTAGGAGGTGAGGAGAAGCAGCCTGTTCCAGGTGGATGGAGACAGGAGGAGGCATGAAGCCAAGGAGCGAGGGTGGGCTGAACATTGCAGGGTGTGGGAGTGCTGTGAATGGATGCTTTGTCCACTACTGAGGTACAAGAGGCAATATGTGTAGAGTTTAGCCGTATATCAATGTGGAAGGTGTTCATCTGCCAGAGCGATGGGTTCAGTATAAAAACCTGCATAATGATGTAAGGTGATCATTTAGATGGGAGCAGTACTTGCATGACATAAGACTTTGTCCTCACATACTTATTACAAAGTAGCAATTTATTTGGCTCATTATAAAGTCAATGCTCTGTTCAATAGAAATGCTGTTTGACTAATGTATATTCTGCCTCATTCTTTTGATTTGTTCCTCAGAAATCTGCTTATGCCATAGAGTTGCTTCTTGGGAGAGACTTTCAAAGGCTCCTAGGGGATTTGGATGCCTACACATTTGGGCCTTGAAAAGATTTTCCATCCCTTTGCTAAATCTATAAGATACTTCCTCGTGAGACTAGGAAGGATGACAGAGATTTGATTACTCTTCCTCTCCACACTTCCAGATATTTATCAAAGTTGGTCTTTTTCAAGTCAGAAAATAGGCCTAAGAATATCTTCCATATTTTCATATGATCTCATACTCTCAGTAGGCACATCTGATGATATAAAGTTGACTGTTCACCCACATTATATTCAAATTCAACACCTGGTTCATTCTTACGTTCTAACGATTCCTGAAGATGGTGGAATGAATGAAATTACTAGAACCAAGCAAAGAAAATGAGGATTGCTGTTAGAAGACATGACAGCCACTTCATAGTAACCTATAAAAACTCCTAGGCTGAAATGACAAAATAAGGCTTTCATTTTTCATACTTCTCCCTAAAGAAATGGGACAAATCCTGATCATCTTTATCACATCCTGATATCAAAGGAACTGCTCAAACAGGTAAGGAGGCAAATGGGTTTGGGCTCCATGGGAGTTTTGTCTTTGGTTCTAATGATTTGTCATTCATACTTCTCCTCTGCTTTTGCTCTTCTACACATTTCTTAATATTTTGTCACTCTAGCTCTGCAGATCAGGAGTTTAGCCCAATCCTGGGGAATAAGGCTTTGGAGCAATAGCAACCATCCCCTCAATGAAATAGCCCTGTATGATGAGCTCAATAAATTAATATAGTTGTGAAAAAAAACAATGCCTTTCTATTGCCCTCTGTAGATCAAGTCCCATCTGGGAAGCCAGTTCCACCAATTTACCTCCATGTTTACTGAAAACATGCACTGAAAACCCTACAAAGCCGTCTCAAGAAAAAGAGAATTCTACAATGCACAGAATAATAAATACTGAAAATTATATGTTTAATTCATACGGCAAATTACTAGAGATTACTTGTACAAGTAGCTGCAATGTCCTTAAAATTATTCTTTAACTGAGGAAAAGTTTTCTGACCTTTGGAGGAAATGCTTGCTTCTAGCTATGACTAAAAAGAGATTTCCTTCTTTCTCTGTTGTGTTAAGAATCTTTTCTTCTTATAAAGAAGGCACCACAGTGGTTTATAACTGTCATAAAAGCCTGCAATCCTTTTGAGGTTAAGCTACTCAGCTATTCAACTTTTACTACAGAAACTTTGAAATTCAAAAAGAAAAAATAATGTAAGTTTTTGAAGGACATGTGTTGCTGTAGGTGATCCTGTTAATTAAAAGTGATTGCCTGCTAGGAAATCATACTTTAAAAAGTTTCATGAATTTATTAGAACCCTGAAGGTATCTTTGTATGCACAGGGCTTTACATGCCATTTATGCAATTTTGTTTCAGATCTGTTTAAAGCTTCACTGACACTCCCAGAGCAGGGAACAGCACTGCTAGCATTTGTATGTATTTTGGCTAATTGAATGATGTGAAAATACATACTAATGAAGCTTTGCCAGAGATGTTTGCTGAGGATAGTTTAAGTTTCATTTTCCTTTATACTAGGGGTATTTTTTTTTTAATTTTTTAATTTTTTTTTTACGATTTATCTTTCTGGAAGACAAAGATTCTTAAGCCTTTTGTGTAGTAAATAACACATTGTTTTATAGCATTATGCATGCAAATAGCTATATAAATGTAAGTATGTGTGGTTTTTTAATAGCGATAAGGAGAAACAGATAAAATATAATCTATAATGTGAGCTAAAACAGTACTAATTATTAATAGAAGGGAAATATCATTTAAAATGTGATACCAATGAAAGCCTTTTATTGCATTTTGTTTTCCAGTTGCTGGTTATACTGATTGTTTTTTAATTGATCATTACTTAATTATCCATTTCTGCACAAATCCATTTGGGAATACTCTCATATAGACTTTTCCCCTGTGATGCTTTACTACCCCTTGACACCAGTATTTGAGGAATAAATGATCAAGACAGATCATTTGTTTATCTTTTTACCTGAACTATGGAAAATATCAAAGAGGAGGTACAGGAATGTATTTGCACTTGAGTGCTGGGATTTAAATCCCCATACTTCCAAACTGACTGTGGGTATCACTGTTTTGTCAGTACCTCACAAGAACAATCAGCTAATTGCCTAATAAGTATTTAATTCAGGTATATGCTTACCATATTTTTTCTTTTCAGGTCTCAGACATTAAACAAAATGGTTTGTTTTTTTCTTCTCTATCATGTTGTTTTGTGTTTTATGGTATGTTGCATGGGACATAAACTAACCCAATGTGTAGGCAGCACTCTTGTCTCAGTATGATATCAAATATTGGGAAGTTAAAAGCAAAAAAATCTTCTGTATTTCTCACCCACAAAGAAAAAAAGAGCACTGGAAAAAAGTAAGGTGAAATCTACAGAAAGTCATTACACACTTTGATGGGTGTGTGCACATGTAGTTGTGTGTGCTTTGGAAACTGTTATGTATTTCAAAGAAATTCATGGGCTCCAGAACTGATCTGGGAATTGCCTGTGTCAGTGAATGGTAGGGACCAGACTGTGATGTCAGACCCGTTAGTGTAAATCTAGTACAGCTGTGTTCACTCCAGGAGCATTTCTGCTGATTTACACCATTTTAACAAAGATCCCCAGGTAGCTATAGACAGTGCACATATAGACACTATACATGATTTGAGGAAGGTGGTACATGAATGGCAAGAAGGGAAAAATCACCATTTGGTATATTTCAGTCCTATTTTTAAATTCTTTAATGTTCTTTTAAATTAAAGCATTCTTCTCTGTTCCATTAGGGCCAGGAGCCAATTTCTTTTCATACTGAGCTTCCTGTAGTGCCCTCTCAAGTCAATGATAGAACCTTTGAAAATTAAGCCATTTATTTAGATGTACATATACTCATATACATATATACATATATGTGTGCATGTATGTCTGTATGTATATGTATAACTAAATAAATGGCTTCATATTATAAAAATACAGATTTGTTAATTTAGTGATAATTTAAATGTTTAACCGACAGATCCATGACGTATGAAAAAAAATGAAATATCCATTAGCAATACCATGAACAGTTTTTATTTGTGATAGATGTGACAGAGGCATTTGTAAAGAGCAAAATCAAAGAGTCTACATTTTGGAGGGGAATATAAAGTACAATGAGAGAAGAGGATTTAAGTTTTTTGGAGCCTGCCAATAATATCTCTACCATAGATCTTGAGTAAAATGTATTAGTGGATTAGATAAATGTGTCAGTTCATCTGAATGACTGACTAATGTATTAATGTGTAGTCAATGTGCACATTTATTATATGCATCTGGCAAAGGCAGTATAAAAAAATCTCTTTTGCAGAGATTCCCCTTTTGTCACGAATTATATGTCTCCAGGCATCAGAAACATGCAGGACTTTTTCCCTGAGCAATATAAAAAAAAATCAACCAGTCAAATAACAATTATTGGCATGTCAGCTAATTTCATCATTAATCAATCATTGTAGTATTGAGGGGTTTCATGAGATTTACATCAGAGAGGCCTGTGGGTCAATGGGAAGATTTTGTTGTCATGCAGAACATAAACATAATTTTAAAGACAGGTACCTCACCAGTAAAAAATAATCCCAAACCTTTTGAGTAATATGCAACTGCTGGCCGATAGAAAATCTAATGTTCTCTCTCTCTCTCATTCTCTCTCTCTAATTTTGCTTTTCATTTATTTTCTCCTCTTGTCATGTTTAGCTCTGAGGACTCCCCGGTACTAATATCTGGTAACTGTTTCTAGAGCAGGAGTCAGGGCCAGTTCAACTTCTCTGTCACCACTGAACACTCAAATACTCACCAGCTGTTTTTCTCTGAATAATAATAAAAAAGACAACCTGGTGTTGTTACCAAATGCCAAGACCCTAGTTGAGATGCAGACAATGTCTCCAGGCTCCCATTATGTAGCTTCAGCCCTGAGCTCTGAAGAGTATCGATAAGGGGCACAAAATAAAACAGGGAAATCAAGAGACGCTGAGTAATAGACCTTTGAATCTTTGTTATTGTTACGTTTACAAATAACACAAACCATTTTTGGGGGTGGGGAGTGAAAATGAGTTTGCAATTCAGCATTGGCCTTGATACAATATAATTTCCCATACCTTGAAAAAAGCATATTTGAACACCGAGAGTCATCCTGTTACAATGAAAGTGAATAAATCACAGCTGCGGTATTAAAGGGTCAGCCTCTTTCTTTCCATGTAAAAGGGTTAGTAGTGTTCATGTTTATTGTAAACATCATCTGCCTGAATCAAAAGTATGTTACTTATTTCTTGAGAATAGCTTTGTGTGCTGTGTGTTTTCTATCTTGACATGAGTTCTACTTTTCTCCTGTATCATGCATTGTTGTGCCTTTTGCACATTTTTTTCATGAAAAATCTTTTCTCACACAATAAACATTTATCTAGAAATTTTACAATTTAGTCAAAAAAAGTAATCCACCTCTAGAAACAGGGAACTGAATTTTTTGAGTGATGTTTTTCAGTTTTCTGTAAAAAACCAAAAACGAAACCCAGTTATTAGAGACTAAAATGATACAAAAATCCAAACACTTTTACTGAAAAGTAGGGGTTGGTTTCTCATTAAAAAAGAAAAGAATTTATATAGGTAATGCTGATATTAAAAAAAAAAATTTCAGAGTGAGAATTAGCATTTTTCAATCAGAGGTGATTGGGAAAGAGTGAAATCTGTACTAAAAACACCTTCAGAGTGCAACTCAGTATCTCAAGAGACCTTAGTATCTCAAAAGTATCCCTAGATTTTCCAGATATTTTTCCGATCCTATACTTAAATATGTAGGAATTATTTTTTACTGGTCATGTTCAATAGATTTTCACTGTAGATTTCACTAGAGATGCACAATAAATTTTCATACACAAAAATACCTAAACTGATTTTCAAGTTATACATAGAGGAATCTCTTCACCAGCCATAGAAATGCAGCCATGTCTGGAAAGGAGCAAGACTCAACTCACAAAAACACGATCTAAAATATTAGAGCAGGGAGTGAAAAAAAAACCTACCCCAGATGAAAATGAGGAAATCATATAAAGATACAATATACTCACCTACTCTTCTGGTTTTTATCTTCTTCTGCATATGGTATACAGAATTTTCAGTCTGTTTGCTTAGATTGAAGACCAGGAAATTTAATTAAGCAGAAAGTCACACACAATAAGGAGACAATGGGATGATCAAGAAGGAAATGGCACAGCACATATGAAAATCTGCCTCAGTACATTGAGGCATGTATGCCATGTTTCTGTCAAAGGTGAAATTAGCTATTTTGGTAACCTGGGCAAATATGCTGGAGAGGGGCTGGGAGTGTGCTGAGCTGCTTCTGTAACAGCCTGGATGCTGCTACCACTGCCCAGGCTCTCTGGGGGCTGTTGTGTTGGAGCCCCCTCCGAACCAGTGCTTGAGGCTGGTGCCCTCCTCACTCTGCCTTAGTTACACAGCTGGTAAACATTGGGGCAAAACTTCTCCCTGGGTTTCTCTGCAGGTAAAGCATATAAACAATCCACTCCAACAAACTAGGATGGAGCAGTTTGCTCCACACAGTATTCCTGTCCTGTTACCTAGGTCAGTTTGGGAGTGGGGAACTGGATGGGGCTTCCACAGTCTGTCTTACCATCATGAAGACTAGCGCCCAGAGGGTTGAAGACACAGCTTCTACCCATACAAACAGAAGAATGTCCCATAGAAATCAGAGCTCTTCTTCACATTGCTGTAGCAGCAGTAGCATCATCAAGGGGGGTGGTGGGGGTACCAGCCCCAAGGGCTGAGTTGCGGGAAGGGGAAAACATAAAGATAGCAGCCACTACACTGATGACCTGCCACTGTTGCCACCACTAGCACTGCAGCCCCTGGCACTGCCCCACATGCTTCTATCACCCAGGGCACCTCTACATAGCAGAACCATAATATTGTGGCAATCCCACCACGTGCCACTCTGGTGAGGTGGTGCCAGTGCCTACCCAACGTCCTCCCCAGAAGAAGAGGCTTAATTATAGAACTGAGTAGAAAAAAGAAAGCGCAACGCACTGGAGCATTTTTACCTTCCAGAAGGGTTGTTTTAAGCCATCTATCAGCACAGGGAGATGTCACTCAGCTCACGTTTTCATCTCTTCTCTTCAATAGAGAGGGCTAAATATACATTTAAATATATAAATTAATATAAAAAAAATAAAAGCTGAAATTCTGACATCATCACATGACTCCAAGAGCTACCCCTCAACATATGAATGGCTACTAGATCTGGAACTGAATGGTAACCTATCACCAAAAGACAGACTCTATACCAGAAGACCATACGGTAGCCTATGCAACATTAATCTTCAAAAAAGATTTGAGAGGGGAATCCAGGGAATTACAAACTGGTGAGCCTAAGTTCTTTTGCTGGAAAATTGGTTGAAAACATAATAAAAAAAAATAGGGTGTCCATTATATGGATGAACAGGACTCACTGAGGAAAAATCACCAAGACTTTCTGTAAAGGGAGGTCACAAACACCTCACACATTTCCTAGAGTTCTTAGAAGGCATCAATAAGCATATGGACCAGGGTGATCTGGTCGATATAGTGTATCTGGAGTTTTTTAACAGATTTTGACAAAGGCTCACACCAAAGGCTCTTAATTAAATTAAGCTGTCATGGCATTAGGGGCATGGACTAAAGTAACTGGTTAAAGAACAGTAAAAAACAGCAGGTGTAACTGATGAGTTCCCACAATGGAAGGAGGTAAGCTGTGGGGTCTTTCAAAGGTCTACACTATTTAATATAGTCATACATGATTTGGAAACAGGGGGGGTGAATAGTAAGCTGACCAAGTTTGTGGATGACACCAAATTATTCAAAGTGGTAAAAAACAGACCTGACAGTGAAGAGCTGCAGAAGGATCTTGTAAAATTGAGTGTATGGGGAAAAAATGGCAGATAAAGTTCAGTGTTGATATAGGCAAAGTGATGCACAGGAGAAAAAAATAACTTGAGATAAAGAAACACAATGATGGGCTCTACATTAGCTGTTACTACTCAAGAAAGAAATCTTGGAATTATTGTGGATAGTTTCATAAAACATCAATTCAGAGTTAAGCAGCATTCAACCCCTCCCCCGCCCCCCAAAAAAGCAACCCTAAACAAACAGAAAGTTAAGAATTATTAAGAAGGGAATTGAAAACAAAACAGAGTATGCCATTATGCCACTGCATAAATTCATGGTTCACCCACACCAGCAATACTTTGAGATCCTCTCAAATGTGCTGCAGAGTGTTAGCACTTTTAGGTATGCAAATATGATTCACAAAATAAACGCAGATATTTAAAATAGGAATCCATAGTATGAAATACATTCTGGACAGTTGTGGTCTTTCTGAGTTCTTTGCAATGGAGAAATTGCTCTACTATTTTTTCACGTATTCCAAAAGCTGGCATTTTCCAAGGGGTACCTTGAGTTTAACAAAGGGATACCTTCAATCTAAAGGTTGAAAACCACCGGTCACCCTAAATACTGCAGTTCTGGTCCTCCTATTTCAAGAGGGGTACATGAGAACTAGAAAAGGTACAGAAAGGGCCACAAAGGTGATCTGGAACACAGGGAGGCTTTTTTGCATGAGGCAAAAATAAATGGGCTAAAACTTTTCAGCTTAGAGAAAAGACAACCAAGTGGGGCTATGATACAGGCCTATATATAATTAAAGGTTTGGAGAAAGTAAATGTATTTATTTAGCAAATGTAAATCCATGAAGTCCAGCAATAGCAAGTAAATAGGGAAGACATTACTTTCACAAAACTAAAACTAGAAACAAAACAGGGACCTACAAGGAAACTATTAGGAAGCAGGTTTAAAAGAAACAAGAGGGAGTTCTTTCTTACACCGCATGTAATGAACATGTGGAACTCAGGCGATGAACAGACATCACATTGTCACAGAAGAAACCATTTTCTCCCAGGACAAAGTGCAGCTGTCCCGATATCCATATCCATTGTCCCAGAACACATACTAAAATAATTTGCAGGATAAGAAGTGTACACAGTTTGTCCTGGAACACTGCAAAGTGCGTCTGAACAGTTATTCTGGGATTGCATTATTGGATCAATGGCAGAAAAGTGGCAGTGCATTCAGCCACTCAGTAAACCTTGATTGAAAGGGCACCACCAATCTCACATCTTTTCCTTTCCAGACAAACACAGCCACAACTTGTCTAGGGACAAATGCATCATCTGTTCCTAGCCTCATTGCTACAAGATGTTGTAGACTAACAATTTAATCAGGTTCAAAAGGACATTAGACAAAGTCATGCAGGATAGGTAGGTATTTAACATGATAGTGAGGCTGTCATGTTAAATACCTCCAAATTAGGTAATAATAATACCTCCAATAAATCTTGGAAACTGCAAGGGAAGAGAGGTAGGTGACAGGTCAATCTGTAGAGGACATGCATAAATACTCTTGCCATTTGCATCCCATCTCTTCCAGTGTAAGATACAGGTTTATTTGTTAAGTAGGCCAAGACCCACCAGGACACTACAAGCCCCTCTCAGTGGTCAGAAGGAGGTTTCTAACTGCAAAACAGCTTGGGACAAATTATGAGAAAAACAGGAACAGGGACTAGGGTTCCCAGGGGGAACACCAGCTAGAGAACATTGACTAGTACCCACCGCCCCTCAAACATATCTAAAGAGCCCAAGATGCTGCCCAATGAAACCCTGTCTGTAGATGCGCATGGATGAGTGAAAGGAGTAGGAGATACAGGATACTAGACTTGTGGTTTGACCCAGGAAATGGCATTTCTTATATTCTTATGAACTTAATCTCCCAAATAAATCTTGGCAGCAGGTCAGGAATATATCATTCTTTAGTCTGCAGCTTTTCTATTTAAGATGGCTGCTCTCACCCCTTAATTTTTAAGGTTGTCCGCTAAGATATGTTACACCTTTAATACCAAATGACAAGAAGAGCACTCTCTGCAAAAGCTTGCAGTCCTTGAGCCCCTCCACTGGACATACACTTATAACCTCTCTCTACCAGGCTGGCGTACAGTCTAGCTTTCGTCCTTTCCAAAAAGATAAAGCTTTCTTTAGCCACGGTTCAAAACAGAAAATTAAGGGATGGCTTAGCCAGAATCAAAAAAAAAAGAAAGCACAGAGACAGCTCTTTGCAGCTTGCAGCCCTGATATTATAACCTCCTCAGCCTCTGGGGGATCAGGTAACAATGGGGTTTGATCATACTGCAGGAGTTTATTTGAGGGATGTTGACAAGCCTAATTGCTTGGCTGCTAGTGGCAGCTGTAGAGCCTCTGGCTGGCTTGGGACAAAGGTTTTATTAACTCTTGGTTTGCCAGGCACAGCATACAGTTTACTTGCCTCATCAAAATTTTAAAAAATACTACTGAAATAATCTAAGGCATACCGTGAGCTGTGAAAACTCTCTAAAGCATCCAAATATCTATATGGGAAGACAATAAGGAAAGTACTGTAAGATTGTAGTGATTTTAGATGAATGAGCACCAAATCAAAATTGTTGATGTGACTAAAAGTTGGATTTCCAGGTATTTGATGCATGGTAAAAGTAACATATATATCACTGCCAGCTCATGCTAACAGAGAGCTTTTTACACGTTATTCAAATGGCTAGTCACTTGAAGCAAATGACCAAGCCAGACAAAAAACCTACCATGACATATTATTTCTCTAACAAAGACAACGAGTCAATGTCTTTCTGCAGTCTCTCGCCCATTATTTTCTAAGGATCCTTCTCTAAGGATTTTGCTGAATTTCTAATGCAAGCCACTTCAAAGAATAAGCTTAATAAATAGAATAGAGACTACATATCAACAGACAAGTGTTTCTTATCACAATATAAGGCACCAAATATGTTAGCCAGCATTACTTCCACTTACTGTACTAACCAATTAGAAGCAGGTAATTTTGTAAACTTAAGAGCAAATACCTATGCCTATACATTACCTGATTATTAGAGTGCGATTGAAATATTGGCTTTGATTTTTTTCTATATAATGTATAATAGTGTATGTAGAAAATCACATCTACAAAACTATGTTACAATTTTTGGTTAAGTGGAGACCACCTGATCCAGAATTCACCTAATAATGCCTCAAGAGTTGAAATATTTTTCAACCTCAAGACCTGTTATTCACCAGGGCTGAAGTCCCATCATTTTACTTGCAATCGGGGGCTTATCACCTCTGCAAATCAGGCTCATACTGATTTTTGGTATTAGCCACAATACCTTGCTTTTCTTATCTTAATATCAATGGGAATACATATAATGTTTTACAGTAGACTGTTTTAATCTGTGTATATGTGTGTGCTCTCCCATTTATCAGAGCATTTCAGACAGGTCCTGCAAACTGTTCACTTGAACATGAATTTCAGAATTAGCTCCTCTGTGAGTTTTCTATGGGAAAAGGTGCTTTTTCAGGTCCTTTTCCTGGTGCTATTTCTTAGTGTATTCTTTCTGGGAATGGGACAGTCCACATGATTCAGATGTGCATACCTATGAGATGACTGCCTGAGTTCTGAGAATACTGAAAGCTTCCTTTGAACAACTCATGATTTCTTTGTGCTTATCATTTGGCTTGAATCAGTGAATCACATACAGTGCATCATTTCTGATAGGAATGGCCAGAAGTGCTTGTATATCAATCCACACTGTCTGCTTATTCACAATATATTTCAGCCATGACTCCCACTGGCAAAGACCTTATGATTTTATGTTTTTTCTCCCCAAGGTGATATAATATGCTGACTTCCCTTTTCTTGGTGATGTATAAATTCTTGATATGACAGATTCCTTGTTAGATACTAGCTAGTTGGTAAACTCAAACATCAGTTCTCTCAGTGTGATGACATGGGAAGCTAATTCTACGTTTTGTATTGAAAGAAGCGCAAAATACCTTCCTGGTTAAAATAGTCTCCTCTTTCATCAGTCTTATCAGAGATGAGTAGTTTGTCTGTTTACCAGGTGTCTTGTTGTCTTTTTAAGGTGCAGAGAGGATTGAAATACAAAGCTGATCAGCTCCTGCATGTAGAGAGACAATGTGATTATTGCCTGCATATTCATGCAAATCAGTGTGATTATTTAATTTTCTTCTAGCTCAGTCAAAAAATGTACAATGAAGTAAAAAGGACTTCTTTCACCTCATTCATATCTTTCCATAAACTGGGTTGTCTTTTTTTAATTTGTTTAAATGCAGCTTTCATTTTCAGACTATCCTACAACATGGCTATTACAGAGTGACATTTCTGGTGAGGCAGAGACTCTGCTAGTGGTATGGAGGTGATATACAATCATACAATCAACAGGAAACCATACAGTTTCAGCATAGTGCACAGAGAGATTAAGCAAACATCAGATTTGAAATAATAGACGCTTAATTCCTCCATTGCCACCCCACAGCTGTAAATAAAGGTCCTAAAAGATGAGTTAAGAGTATGTATGTTACCTTAAATATATTTAAATAAATTACTTGAATTAGAAATAAGGTGACAACCATACTCCTGGCCCAAGTGTCTGGCACAAGCTTAGGACACGGGGACTCCAAGGTAATAATCCTGACCCTGACACTAGCTCCATACTGGACATTCATTTAAACTTTGTGTCAGTTGTCCCATCTGTAAAACACACCTTTGCCTGCCAGGGCATCTCAGAGCACTAATTTGCAAACATTTTTAAGGTGCTATTGAAAGACCTATGGCTGGAGCAGGGCTTCGCTTCTGCTCCCAGTAATGCCACTGGCTCACTGTGCAAGGCTGAGCAAATTACTTGCTTTCTTTGAGCTCTCCATGAAATCCCCATTTGGGAAGTATCACCAAGGTGCTAAGCATTATTACTGTGGGAGATACTGGCCATGGGTGCCACATGCCTTCACAGGGAGGAGTCCCCTTTACAACAGCATGTGGTTGGGGGAGAGTTGGTCAAGTGGGAAAGGTAGAGCCAGATGATCTGCAGCTTTGGCCCAAAGCAGATTCTACAGAGAAGCCTGCAGCTTCTGCACAGCTTGTTCCTTCAACAGGCAGGGGTGGATTAATGCATGGGCCCACACGGCCTGGGCCTGGGTGCCCCTGCCAATCAGGAGCCCCCTGGGGCACTCGGGGTAGCATGGGCCAGGTAGGCACCCTGGCCACGGACACCTGGAGTGGGCAGCGTATGCCTCCTCCCCTCCAGCTGGGCCAGGACCTGGGGTAGGCACAGGGCTCTCTGTGGGCAGTGGTGGTTTCCAAGGGCTATCTGATCCCATGGGTGGCCCCACTCCTGCTCCCTGCCATCTGCAGGTGGCTGCCAGCACCAGTGCCACTGGGACAGGACAGGATGGGACAGCCCTACTCTGCTGGGGCAGCAGAGGGGCAGGTGGGCAGTAGGGAGCAGCATGGAGCCCATGCCCACCCCCCAGGCAAGCCCCGGCCCTGACCAGTTCCATAGTGCTGGGGGACCACAGCTCCAGCTGCGCGACACCCACCAGGCAGAGGGACCGGGCTGAGCTGGGTCCAGGGCTGGGGCCACCTTCATCTTAGCAGTGCGTGTGCCCCTGGCTCACCCCAGATCATGAATGACACGTGCCTTCGGTGGCTGGGGGGCCACAGCGGTGGTGGGAGTGCAGTGGCAGTAAGCTGGGAGTTCCTGCAGACGCCACTGGCACTGTCAACAGTGAGGGGAGAGGGGGGTGGCGGGTGCTGACCAGCGGTCCGTGACTACCCACAGATGCCACCGGCAGTGGCAGTGGTGGCCAGCAGCTATAGCTGACCGCCTGCAGACATCACCGGCAGTGTCAGCAGAGCATGAGGCAAGCAGTGACTGCCTGCAGGCACTGCTGACAGTGTCGGCAGTGCCTTTTTGTAGGGGGTGCACCGCCACACTCAGGGGGTGCATGTACACCTGCATGCACCCCTTACACATCGCCAGTGCCCCAGATGCATGGAGGAAGTGGGGCAGGCCCAACTGCAGCCCCCTGGTAGATGCAGAGGGAACCTGCCCTCACCTGGTAGGGGCCTCCAATTTTCTGTTTGCCTAGGGCTCCAATAAATCTTAATCTGCCACCGTCACCACCCACATGTGTCTTCAGCATCCAGCTGGAGTAAACAAGCAAGGGAGTAGATGTGCCCCTGAATTAAGGAGCTTTCCATGGGAAACGAAGAACAGCAAAAAAGACTGAAGACAGGTCTGATTTCTGTGCCCCACCCCCCACAATCATTTTTACATTCCCGTACAATGTACTGTCCCACAGAGCTTCATCCCTGAACACGAGACCCTGTGAGAGACAGAGCATTGCTGGGCCTGGGTACACTGGTGCTTCAGTGATCCCCTCACTCTTGATACCAATCCGCTCCCTTGGGCTAACTGTGCAGAGACTTGTCTAATTCAGAGACACTGAACGCTCGGCTGGAGCCCTGCATGTTGCTCTCTCTTTCAGTCTCAGGCCCCACTTAAAGTCTCCACTCAATAAAGCCTTCAGAAATAATTCATGCTATAGCCAGCAGATGTCAGTAAGTGATAATAAAACACAGGCTGCACCAGCTGCAAGAGATCCTTGTTACTTGCAGTTGGCCTTGCATCCTCACTTGTGTCGAGGCTGTAATGTCCTCTGTTACGCGTTAAAGAAATACCACTAAATCAGGGGTTTATTTCTCTATGAAGCACATCCTAATTTTGCATGTGAAATACATCAAAGCACAGCACTGCTCTTCTCAGTGACTGACAGTGCCTAAACAAGATGTCAAATGCCAGAGGTGAAAAGCATTTCTTCTGTGTGCTGTAGTGCAATGACCAGGTTGTGTCTGCTACCTAGCGCTTCTGTAGCCCTATGTCAGCAGAGCCCTCACTGAAGAAAAAAGGCCTGCTTTTTTTTCTGGTTGTGTGGCTACACCTTCTTCCTGAACAACGTAAGTGAAACCAACAGAAGCTATTTTCTGTCAGTGGCAGTGGGGTTTACTGTTAAAGGGTCCCATGGAAGGGCTCATTTTAGGCCAATCATTCAAAAATATAACGGTTATGAACCAGAAGCCTATACCAGCTCAGGTCCTTGTCCTGCCCTGATGCCATGCCTTTCTGTTGACATAGTTGTATCCACACAAGGGGATGATGCATAGTGGCAAATGATTCCCCCTTCCCCTCAATCTTGCCCCAAGGCAGTGCAACTATGCTAGAAAAGTTTTGTAGTATAGACCAACCCTCAGGTTCTGAAGAGAACAGAAAGTATACAGCTGCTTGGAACCAAATTAAGGATTTGAGACCTATAGCATACTGTATGATGATAAGAGCATGCAAAGGAAAGAAGTGATGTCCTGCCCAGCAGTAGTGTTTGAAGAGGCTGGGAATAAGCAGCATGCCTCCAGGTGCACTGAAAAAGCGCACAAAGGCTTGATCTACACTACACAGTTTGGCCAACATAGCTTTGCTGGGTAAAGGTCTAAAAAAATCATACCCTCCCTAATCAACCTAGTTGTGCCAGGGAGCCCCCACTGCCATGCCACCAAGGCTGTAGCAATACCAACAGAAGACAGCTTCTAATAGCAGAACATCTATCATTTGGAAAGCTGGTGTCATGAAGCTACTAGAAAAACCCTTCTGCTGCCATCTACTCTCTCTCTGCTGCCTGAGCTCTGCCAGCAATTTGTGCCCTCCAAGCATGGTTCAGTCTACTGAAGAAAAGAGTGATGTTCATGCCCTACCTCCTCCTATGGGTGCTCAGTAGTGCTAGCAATAATTGCCAGACCTGAGGTCTGATGAGTCTTCTTGATCCTTAGAGCTGTGGCCCCAGTGGTGTCAATGTGATTCTGCTACCTGTTCCTGAAAGGCAGGCAGAGAAACCATCAGCTGGGTGTGACACAGTTAATGAGAGAATATGCGTCTAACCTGCACCTTACCTTCTCCTTCCCTATCGTTCCTTCCTTCACTTCTGTTTCATTACAAATCTACAGAGAGCCTTCTGTGGCATCCAGGCAAGGAGCAGGACAATAAGTTTTTTGTGGGGATCCTCTCCCTGAAAGTAGCCCAGAAATATGATTAGGACTAGTGTTATTAGGAGTCAAAGATGAAATAATAGGGCTTGACCCTGAAGCTCAAACTGAAGCAAAACTTCAACAGTAATCTCTGTGCCTGAGAATACGATTGGTGTTACAAGAATAGCCTCACAAGTCTCTGCATATTTAGGGCATGTCTGCACTGCAATAATGCTGTAACTGCCTTGTTTTGAAGATTTAGGTTAGCTCAGATATTCATAACAGACTAATTGCAGCAGCGTAGAACTCAGTACATGCTAACTCCCCAAGTATTTACCCTACCTCCCAGGCAGGCTTTGGCACCCAAACTGAGCTCTCTGTTGGACTACCAGAATAAAGTTATTAATAGAGAGAAATAGGTAGTCTGAAGTTAGGCAGAAGGCAAAATAGAAATGCACTGTATGTATTTTATCCAATATGAGCCCTTGTTCATAAAAACATGTGCATATCTGATTCAGTCAGTATATAAGGTGCACCTCTACCCTGTCCTCTGCCTAAAGGTACTAGTAAGCTGCTTAAAGGCAACTTAGGGCCATGTCACATGTTATACTTAGGACATATTATTGCAATTAAAACATGAGCATTCATGCGTCCAAGCAGTAAAATATGCTTGAAGTGTGATCATATCACAGCAGTTACAACTTGTCGCAGGAGGAGTATGTCCAGATCATATTAAGTATGTGTTAAGCTATTGTGGGACTGCTCCACAGAGTTAATAAGAGTTCAAGACTCCCACATGGTGCTGAGACTGGGACCAACAAGCAGCTGATTGTCAGTCCCAGCCCCAAGCACTGCACCAGTGCCAGTTCAAAACTGCCATCTGCAGAGAACCAACTTACCCTGTGAATTCAACCACAGGTAAGGATCCAGTGGCAGGGGCAGCTTGGGTCCTCGTGTCTCCTCTGCCTGCCACTAGTGGTAGAGACTCAGCTTGCCTGAACCTGCTGGGCTGCTCCTGGGCTAAGAAGTCCTTGGCATGTGGTGGGGAGGGCATGGGCTCTGGGTATAGGGGTTGCACATCCTCACAGGCAGACATACAAGCTGTGGCTCCTGGTGCCAGGGTCAATGTCAGAGAGAGGAGTAACAGCCAGATCCAGACCTGTCCAGAGCGGGCTGATATCATAGTAAGCATTACCATGTGACTACTCAGAACATATTCTAACTTTTAATATAGCATAATCAGCTTACTACAATCTAAATAAACCACATATCCTGTGTAACAAAGCCCTTTGGTATCTCTACACTGTACTATAATCCCATCTACATTTCCATGTGCTATATTGCAGCAGTGACTGAAGTGTTGACAGGCTTAGGATTACTTCTAAAACTAGAACTCTGCTGTGTTCAGTATTATTTGTTTCTCTTTGCCAATTATGATCTACAGAGATTATATTTACTAAGAACTGATCTACACTTTCCTTGCACTGCTATAACTTTATTGGTTAGCGAGAGATACTTAGCTGCAGAAGTTAGTCTAAAGTTAGGCAGAAGGCAGGGCACCTGACAAAATAGGTGGTAGCGTGTGTAAACTCATGCTTTTGTGAATAAGTTAGTATATAAAGTGCCCTGCCTTCTGCCTGTATTGGTTTAGAAATCAAGATAGTTAAAATGGTATATTCCCCTCTAGCATGGATGCAGTTATGCCGTTACAGAGCTGCTGAAATCAGGATAGCTAATTTCTGTACATTTCTAAATTGATAAAGTTATACCAAAAACAGCATACAGACCAGTCCTTAGTGTAACTTAGCTACCCCTCCTAGAGCTGGTAAATATGAGTGAAAACTCAGGCAAATATCCTTCTAAATATTATCTGCCTGTCGATTCTTTTTCCAATCTCACTAATAGGGCTGAAGTGAGGCAGGAAAATTTAGTCCCATGTTTCCCCTCCTTGACCACCTCTCCCCCTCCCTGAGGAAACTGAGCCCATGTGAGTGTTGACAGGCACATGGAAAATGACTATGGTCTTGCTCTTGCTAGGAATTTTGAATGAAAGCTTCACAACTAAGCTTTGAACTGCCTCGGTGCATGCAGCTCTGCGAGCCTTCAGCAAAGCAGAACAAATTCCAGCGGCCTGAAGCCTGCAGCTGAACTTTAAAGTGAACCTCTGTGTGGAGGCATCCTGGAGGCAAGCAGGTCAACACACACAAAAGATCCAGTGTTTTATTTATTTGATTTAGTCTCCTTTGTAGTCCATTGGAAAAAAAAGTCTACTTATCTCACTAGGGGCCACAGGTAATGTGGTTATTATGATTTATTTTGTTTCCACCCCTTAGTGAAGGATAGCACCTGACTAAAAAGCAATTAAGGATTTTTTTTTAATGGAAAAAGAGACGTTAACATAAAACCCCCCTAAAAATCAACTGGACTTGCCAAGCCAATCAGTTATGCTGTCCTCACCCCAGCAGTGGAGACCTACTTTTCTACTCTTTTTAGAACAGTGTAATTAATATCCCTAATTTTAATAAAGCTATTCTGAAGTAAAAATGGTGTTAGGTGATGGTGAATCAGCTCCTAAGCCTAACATGGCACTCTTAAAAAAAATCTCATTTTAAAGCACAAAGTCAAGGTTTTCTGTACTTTAGTTCTAATGTAGGTTATTAAAATGTAAGTACACTCTAAGTGTCATATACTAGCTAACTGTGTGTGGCGAGGCCCCAACTAGACCACAGAAAAAAGAAAGCTTGCTAGTACTACTGCTATTAGAGTTAATCATTTAATTTATGTTGTAGAAGCATGTACTTCTGATACTAGAGCTCCTTGGTTCTATCTGTCCTGATAAACTCTGGGTATCCTGCAAGCACAATATCTCCCCAAACTCCTCAGTATATAAGTGTGTGCTTTTTGGTAGCAAAGGGCCCTGAGACTTTGACAACACCAAGAAGAGAAAGCACTTTTTCTCTGGCCACTTTGACAACACCAAGAAGAGAAAGCAGATATAAACAGTGTGCTTATAGCTGATCCCAGTCCAAAGGCTGTGGAAAGATTATTTTTCATGGCTACTCTCCTACTTACCCTAGGCCCCACCACAGGCTAGCTCTGTTAAAAAGTATGAAAAAGGACCTTGGAATTTGGTCCTAAATATATAAAACTTTAAAACCCAATTTCTTTAAGCTGGGCTTGATTTTTAAGTCTCAGATATCTTCAGAGGTCAAGTCTATTGTCTTTCACATATAGTTACTTCAATGAATTTCATTTACACTGCTTGGGTAAGGAAGCTGGACAGTATTTGGTCCCATGTTTGCAGCTTTTGGCTTCAATCATTTTAAGTTATTCCAGCCTGAAAGTTTTGGTTGGAATACATGCAGAAAATATTTTTCACAATCAAATATGTCAAAAACAGCATTGCTAATGTTATTCAAAATGTTCAAATCAATTCACCTCTAGGTTGACACCAAGAATGGAAAATTTTCCAGCTCAAAAAGGCATCTTTTGTAAGATTTATTAACTACTAAACAGTGAGATGAGACAAAAGTCTTCTATCCAACTTTTATTAGGAGATGGTCAACACCACATGCTTGCCCATGAGTTAATGGATTAAGAAAGCCAAAGATGGATGATAGCAAGGATGTTGAAATTCAGCAGTGCAAATTTTAACAAAACTCAGGAAGTTCTGGGAGAAATTAAATAATGTAAAACAATGGATGGAAAGAACAAAGGGAAAATGGGAAACCTGGCCAAAGGTTACAGGTATCATTTACAAATGTCTGAAGTACTAAAAGTGAAAGAAGGTTAATTCAGATGTTCAAATAGTCCAAACAGTAGTTAAGGTTAAGAGGTGTTAGTGTGGTATAAAAGCTTTGGAGTAAAGTATTGGAAAATTACTGAATAAGTTAGGAAATCAGTAAGGAGATTACAAATGAGGTTTTAAAAAAAATGCTTATGTATTTTCTCAAAACCATTTTCACACAGATACCAGAAACACCCTTTGCCCCAAAATCAACTCTCCAAAATGGGGGTGAATGTCTTAAGTAGGGAAGCTGATTTTTCTCAACTGGAATAGAAGCCTGCAAATGCTGTACTCAAATGGCTATCAAGATGGCTGCTGTTTCTCTGTTGCCCAGCCAGCAGAAAGTACAGAGTTCACTCTGATAATTACTAAGGAATTTGCAGTAGCTATTGGCTGAGCACTGTCCTTCGTGCCTGAAGCAACAACTGAACTGGCTTAGGGCAAGTGATCTGCTGCATGCAGTCTATGGTATCTTGATGAGGCTAGTGGTAAGGAAGCAGCACTTATTATTTACAGGCGCTTATGTGAAGAACTATTTATAGTAAAGAAGTAACAGTCTTGCTACTCCTGTTGCAAGGATCTGGGACCTAACTCTGTGCTGTCCTGCCACCTCAGGAAGTTCCTGCTGCCTCATCCAGACTGTCTCCTGGGATGTGACATTTCCTGAGCCCTGTATGTTTCTAGGAGGACTTACCCTGTGTCTCACAGTCAGCCAGAAAAATCCTTGTTTCTACATTCTGCCTTCCAAAAACAAGGTGTGTGTCTTCTTTGGGGGCCATGTAAGAAAATGTAACATTAATTAAAGACAACATTAGACTTTGAGTGCCTGTAGGTCTAGTGTGCTGACAAAAAAAGGAGACAAATATGACAAATAAAGCAATCATCCCCAATAGAACCAGGAAGAAAACAATGGTGCAGCTTAGCATTCTGATAATTAAATAATTAAATAATGAATTAATCATTTGTAAATATTTTTACTTTACTGCATGTAATAACTCCTTAAAAGTTTGAAAAAGGATGCATGCATACAAAATCATTGGTTATTGTACAGCTCCTGAGGAGTGCTACAATCAGTGGCAATGCGTAAGGGGTATATGGGGGTGTATGGGGGTGTACATGCACCCCCTGACAGTGCTGGTGCACCCCCTGACAGGCCACGCTTCCCGCTTAGGCGACAGGCAGGGGGAAGGTGGGAGTGCCAGTGCCCCCCTGCTAGCACCGGCTGGAGAGTGGGAGCACTGGATGAAGCACTGCAGTCACTTCCAAGAGTGGCTGGGGGGGGGGGGGGCACATGCCCCACCCTGACTAAAGCGGCACCAGTCACCCATGGCTACAATGTTGACATATTTATTAGAGTAGTTGCTGGTAGGCCCTGTACTGTTTTTAGTGGCAGATCTGAAGCTTTTTGGAGTCAATGTGAATCTTCCCATTGGTTTCCATGGGCTTCGAATCAGGCTTGTATGGTGCGTCTATGCGGCACAATGCTAGCTTTCATTGAGCTAGCCTAGGTTCCATTAGCAGTGTATAGCTGCATTAGGACAGTGCCCTGCTCAAGCTATCTCTGCTAAAATAGCTATACTCTTTACTGTTTAGAGTTAGCTTGAGTATCTTGTTAATTAGAACAGTGAAAATCTTTACTCACAGACCATCTATATTCAGCCTAAATTTAGGCATCTATTTATAGGACCTAAGTCTGTGTCTGAATCCTCTGCTGAAAAGAGATGGGCTTAAATGAGTGCTTAAATGCTTTGTTGATTTGGGGCCTGGAACACATGACACTCCTCTCAGTGCACTGTAACTATCCACAGTTGAAATGAAAAACTTGTGAATAAGGTGAATTTAGTAACTTGCCCTCTCTAATTAAAAGGAAATTTAAAAAGCAACCCGAAAGCTTTCCTCTTGATCTCTGTTCTTACCAACAGCATCCACCATTTCCAGTTTTAATATAATTTCCAGTATCTGTCTCAATAACAATCTCTCTCAATGTATCACCACATCCCCGTGTCACATACAATGTTCCGACAAAGCTGGAAATAACGTCTGCGGCTCAACAGTTTGGATGGTCCTGCTCCTCTTTCTGCATGGAAAACCTAATGCAGTTAGAACTCTGTTCAAGTGAAAATGTTTCTTAGTTCACTGCTGCTTTTCCTGCAATGCATAGAAATGAGTTTACCTCATATGACACAACTCTGAGTGCAATTATGTCTTCGTATCATATTGCAGCACATCCATTATTCTCCCTTTGTATTTAATTCTCACTAGCCTCCCTCACTTCAGCTTAATTATCAGGCATGTTTTTTTCCCCTAAATCCAAGTAAGACTAAAACATAACCCCAAACCATCAGTTATTTTATCCTGCTCCAGATGTATCAGAGTTCTACTTTTCTTATTGGTGTGATGTTTGCTGACAAGTGACAGGAAGAACTGTGGCACTGTTCTCTAGAGGCACCAAAACCTATGTATTTTACAGCTATTTAATTCTGCCTTATTATTGTCTGTTCACACAATTTAGATCTTTGACTGCAACTTTCTTTGTGTTGTCACCTTTCTCTTTTGATGCCTAAATTAATGTTAATGGAAAGTTCTATCAGTTGTTCTCTGAGTCTCATTTTGCCACCGGAAATGTTACAGATCTAGTACGATATATCTCAACTTTTCACGCCCATTACCCAAGCAAATACCACAGAACATTTATTTCACCTGGGGAAAACTTTTCTTTCACCTGGACTCTTGTGTGATCCCTACTTCATTTTAGTCCCCAGCCATTACCTTCAGTCTTTGTATCGCAATGAACCTTGGCTCATCCATCTGATAAAGGATGGAGACGATCTCACCTGGAGTCAAAGTGTTATTTTGAATGCTGATCAGCACTTCAATTCAATATGAAGCTTGAAATATTTGATTATTGAAAGGAAAAGGGCCTCATTGCTGGGTGCTGGGGGTACCTCCAGAAATGTAAATGCCAATGGGCTTTTCAAGGTGCAGTCTTACATTGCCATATATTAAAATTCAACACTTCTTATGCATGCAGGAAAAATAAAGAGTGATGATGAAGGGATATAAAGAGCTTTCCATTAGATTTCCTAGTCATATCTTGTTACTGTGTAATGACCTTTTAGATCTTGCCGTCTAGATCTTGCTTGTTCTCAGATACCATCTTAGTCAATGGTTAGCAACCTTTTCAGATTGTCAGCTGGAATGACCCAGCTCAGGTCAGAGCATGTGCTAGGACCCTGCCAGCGTCACTTCTCTGCTACAAGGCAGCTATTGTAGCCCCTGCTCTTCTCCTCCCCTACCAGCACAGAGAGAATGACTGCTGTTGAAATGTCCTGCTGCCAAATGCTGCTGAAACCCTACATCCCAATGTGGTCCATAGAGATGAACTATTTAAAAGAATCTATAGTTCCAAATTACAAAAAGACCTGCTTTTAATGTGGGAGACACTAGTTAGCCAGATAGGTACCCAGAATCTAGTTCTGCTACATGGTTACCTAAAACAATATTATTTTCTTGATTGGGAAATTAAAATTTCACTAAAAAGCTGTCTGATACAAGTTCAGTTATTCAAAAACTGACGGTAATCAAGGCACAAATTAACAGGATATCACTGGTTGGTTTGTTTTGCTTTGTTTTTCTCCCCAATACTGACCATACAGTTTATAGAGTGGTCCTTCCAATCATGCCTGTTTTTGCAGGTGAAGGGCAACAGCAAGCAAAACCAAGGCTGTCGTGAAAGCTTCTTCTGATTAAAAAGGAGTGGTTAAATCTTTTTGGTGAATCTTAATTAATCTTTCATTGCAACACTAGCCATATAAAAGAACCATACACATTTTTAGAACTTCTTATCTGATTAGCAAGCATGTTTACAATATCTATTTTTATAAAGGACTATATGATTATAATAATTATTGACTATATAACTCTACATATGGGTCCAAATCTGGATACCCTTACTCATTTGTTAGCTGTCATCAGCAATCCCTTGATTTGAGGATGATCTCTACCATGGCTTATTGATGGACCTTGAGGTGACTTAAAAGCCCAGTCTTTGAGCCACAAACCCACCCACAGAAGCTACAGGTCTTTCTGCAGAGGAGGGTAGACTGTAAGCCAGGATTTATCTCCTTTTCCTTCCTCCACTCTCTCCTCTCTGCTCCATTTACCTCAAAATGGACAGCTACATGGTTGAGGTTGCAGTGCCATTGCATTCAGTCAGCAGCCAGCTCTTCCCCAGTCTTGATGTTGACATCCATTTTTTTGAGGTATACCTTCAATGTGTCTTTGTAGCATTTCCTCTTGCCATTGTGAGATCTCAGGCCATTTGTAAACTGGGAATAGAGTGCTTCTTTTGTGAGTTGAAAGTCAGACATCCACGTCCAACAAAGTTGGTATTTGAGGATCACTGACTCAATGCTGGAAGCATTGGTTTCAGCAACAATGCTGGCATTTGTGTGGTGATCTTCCCATTTGATGTGGAGAGTTTTCTGGAGGTATTGTTGCTGATACTTTTCCAGGCTCTTAGATCACCCTCATTTCAAATCTGTATAGAACAGTAGGGATAATGACCGCATTGTAGGGCTGGATCTCGGTGTCTTTCTAGTGATTGCAATGAATAAAGATACGAAAAAAAAAATTCCCAAAGGAGGCACTTGTACACCAGATCCTGGGTTGGATCGCCTCATCAGTGTTCACTCTCTGGGCTATCAAGGTAGTAGAAGTGCTTGACAACCTCCAGAGTCTTGCCCTTTATGGTAATTTGGGGAGAGGGATCACATTCATGGCCCAGGGCAGACTGATATAATACTTTAGTCTTCTCGATATTGAGAGAGAGGCCCAAACTTTGGTAGGCTTCTCTGAAAAGATCCAGCACAGTCTGGAGGTTTTCTTCCATGTGTACAAGGATGGTGCACACTCTTTTATGTTCTTTGGTCTTTGACAGAAAATGTCCCAGATTAAGGAGCCCTCCATCTGTTTGGTATTGAGTGTCAATTCCAGAAGGAAGGTGGTCCTTAATGAGAACCAAGATGAATGTCAAAAAATGGAGAAATGAGTTGGGGTGATAAGACTTCCTTGCTTGGCCCCAGTTTGGATGACAAACAGATCTGTCCCTGATCCAGTACAGTCTCCACAATTCATTAGTTATACTCCTGCTGGAAGAAACGTGTTCTTGTGGTTATGACACAAGATTAAAACACAGGAAGTATGTATCTCATTCTCAGCTTTGCCACAGACTTTCTGTATGATGTTGGGCCTGTCATTTAATTTCTCTGTCCATTATCAATAAATAAGTCCTTTCTATCCTCTCTAGCTAGATAGAATGTGTCTGGAGGCAAAATGTCCTTTCCTTTGTGTTTGTACAGCACCTAGCAGGCTGGTGCTCTGATCTCAGTTACAACCTCTGGGTCCTGATATTATACTGGATTTTTGGTAAACAAACATTTTAATAACATTTTATAAGGAAATTAAAAAAAATAAAAAGTTATGCTCTGTATGAAAAATGGAAATTTTCACTTTTGCAGTTTCTCTATCAATTTGACAATTTAAAAAAAACAACACCCAGCTCTAACATTATGTAAGTCTGTATAAGGTGCAAATAAGTGCATGGGAGAGATGATCAGGCCCATGGTACTGATGCATATCCACATAACACACGATTATCTAAAGAATGTGACTTGAGTAAAATAGAATAAATATAGATTATGGAGCTGTATTTGTGGAGACCACTCTTAGCTCCTAGAGGCTTGGTTAAGGGTCAGATTCCAATATTCTTACCCATTTGAGGTGGCATTTTAATATTTGAATAATCCTACTGATTTCAATGAGATAATACAAAACTGAGGTACTCTTCCAATTGAGAAAGACTAATCACAGTCTAACCTTACAAGAAAAGTGCACTACATACCTTGTAGGAACAGACTTCTTGAGAAAAAAATAACTTGTATTTTGATATTAATAAAATTCATTTTTCCCAATAAATGATATTTTCTGTCGTCTGAGAAACAGTATAACTTAAATGCCAACTACCCTTGGGGGAGGGAAGGAGAATAAGTTCCAGTTTCAGTGCCTAAGTGTCTTTTCCATTAGCTAGGCAAATGAAAAATGCATGAATCAATCAGCAACAAGGACCTTGATCTCAGAATGAGACAATGCTGAGTATTGAGATTTATGGTCTTGCTTCCAGAATTCCATTATTTGGAGGAACAACAACAATAACAATGGGAGATGACATCAGAATAGTGAGTGTTCTTCTTTTTCTTTTCTTTTCCTGTTGATCACAAGATGCTGATTTCTGTGTCACTCACCCGTGTCAAGTGAGTAAATGTTTAGTGCTTTACAACATTACCGCATGTTGGCTCAGTTGGTTCAGGCTGATACTGCCCTCCAGTATTTTGATTCTTTTATACACAAGGCAGTTACCTATTGTTTATTAGCCTTCTGCATTTGGTTCATGTGCAATACTCCCAATAATATCAAATCATTAGAAAAGGTATTGTAGGGAACCACCCTGCATTGGCAGGGAGTAGACTAAAGGTTCATTCTAGCAATTTTTTACTCCCATCTTTCATTTCCATGGACAACTGCAAAACATATAATAGACCTGCGCTCTGCAGATATGAGATTCATTTGGTGTTGTACTTCCTAATCTTGGCCCATATCCTGCAAAATGCTTGTTTTTTTTAATTTTTCCCCCTGCTTCTTATATACACACACATTAATGTATGTGTTTATTTATGTGTGCATGCATGTATACCTATATACCTATACACATGCACACATGTCCTATCTTGAATTATATCCCTGCTGCAATTGATGTTTCTCAAACAGGGGAGGCAGGAAAGAAAGGTAAAGTACACTTTAAACCACCTTTATGACCTTCTTCTTGATCCAGTGCAGCATGATGAATAAGATAGCAATCCTGTGTTTCCCTGCCTCGGGTTTCACCACAGGCGACTCAGCCATAGTCTTTTCCCTCCCAACCTGCTCCCTGCTTCAAAGATCATTGGGTATGGCATAGAGTAAAAACTAGGCATTCCCCCAGTCTGAGAAAATGTTCCAACTGGCTATACTTTTTTATGTTATAGTAGTTTTGCCCCTCTGGAGTGGCTTACAACATGCATCCCATAGCAATGAGAAAAAAATCCTATATTTCACTGTAAAAGTGGAGTCACTATCCAAAAAGGACATTATGCAGGATTTGGCACAAAGGTCCTTAAATAAATCTATACTGGGTGCATCTACACATGATGCAATAAACTCCAAAGCAGTTTGTGCTGGAGTATACTGCTCCCAGATGCAGAGTCTGCAAAGGTGCCCAAGGGACAGCAACACTTTGAGCCGGGGCAGAGCAATCCCAGACTGGCAGCAGGCTCAGGGTGTCAGCCCCTGGCTCTGGGTTGTGGTGTCAGACAACCAAAGGGTCTGGCTGGGGTGCGACAGTGTCAAAACTGCAGAGCCCTGTGGCAAAGCAGTAGGCAGGAGTCTGCCCTGGGCTGACTGGGCACAATTTATGCCCACAGTCACTGGCTACATGTGCATTTAACTGCACTTAATTACTCCATCATAAAATAGTACTGTCCCCGACAGTACTATCCTACAGTGGAGTTAGTTTATTGTGCCTTAGTACTGGTGCATGTATAGACTATGAAGCTGTACTCCAAAGCAAATTAGTCTACTCTGCAGTAAAGCACACATGTAGATGCACCTGCTGAGTGTAATAAATTTGATTAGTTACTGTATTTACCTGTATCCAAGATAACTTCAAATTTAAGATGACCCACAATAATTAGACTCTGCATATGAAAAATTTACAATTGTCTTATAATTTTCCATGCATAGAATCTAATTATTGGAGGGTTGTCTTAAATTTGCTCTTCCCTCCCCCTGCCCCACTGCTGCATCAGGGAAAGCAGTGGCAGAAGGACAGGCAGTGGGGAGCAAGTGGCAGGGGGGCAAGCAGCCAGACCTGGGCCCTCTATCTTCCCACCAACTGTCCCACCTACCACCTGCCCCATAGTGTCTACCCCCCATACTGCCTGTACCCCCTACTGCCTCCCCCATGTGCCTGTACCCTCTACCACCTGCCTCCCCCCACACCCTCTGCCC
>NW_005842933.1:356857-383295 GCF_000455745.1 Alligator sinensis
CCAGCCTCTGCCCCCCCCCAGCATCCTCTGTCCCCCTTCCTTCCCCCTGCTGCTTACCATCAATCACAGCTCCAGCCTGGTACATGGAGCACTGGATAGCTGCAGCCCCAGCCCATCCACACAGCAGTGATTGCAGGGTTGGTAGCTCCAGCCCAGGATGCTGGATCTGCTCCACCACCACCACTGCTGACTGGCTGAGCCAAGGTACCATGAGCTACCATGTCCTCTATGCCCCTGTCTGGAATGGAGGCAGATCCATGACTGATGGTAAATAGGATTATGGGGTCAGAGGCATCAGGAACAAGTGGGGGATCAGGGGCTGCAGGGCAAGCACCAAGTGGCAGACATTGTGGGGAGCAGATTGGAGGGCAGAGGTGGGGGGGCAGGTAGAGAGGGTGGCAGTTGGATGCTTGAGACTCCAACCCCAACCCTGTGTTGGGGCAGGAACGGAGCAACAGCCACCTGACCCTCCTCCCACCTCCACCTTGTACTCAAATCCAAGAAGAGGAGCCTTTTCCCCTTGTTGAATGGGGGTGGGAGGTACCTCATTTTGGATCTGAGTAAATACAATAGTACAGGAAAAATACATAAAATGAAATGTGTGTGTGTGTATATGTATATGTATACACACACACACGTGTGTGTATGTGTGTGTGTGTGTGTGTGTGTACCTAACAGGAAAAACAATCTGAGAGAGAATGTATGGTGCTACATTCACTAAAACTATAATTGAAAAATAAAATAGACCCTGACATCTATATTGAAAGAACTGTAATTGTACTTTTATTTTAATAGTTTCAACATTACTCTTTAACCTGTTAATTTCAGCCTAAGAAATTAAAATGAATATTTAATTGTATACATTATTGCATTATTACTTATACAGTCCATGCACAGTGCACAGTACAGTACCTCGCTGAGAGAATGCCATTCAGTTCTTAAGTTCTTAGTAAGAATGCCATATCTCCTGGTAGGCATCAAATTTAACACAGGCCTAATTTCTCCAGAGGATTACACGACCATTTTAGTTTAATAGCCTTTCTACCCTGTGAATATATACAATCTTACATTCTTAGTATTACATTTGAATCTTGGTTCCTAAACATAATTTTATTACATTGGGTTACATTTTTGCAGAACGTATTGCAGAAGACCCACATACAGAATTAAGTGATGCTCTTTACTACTGAGGACCTGATCTGTGAGATGCTCTTTACTACCAAGGGCCTATTAGAATCAGTGAGAGTCTTTCCAATTGATTTCAGGGGTCTTTGGATCAGGTCTCTTAAAGAGCAGCTGTTGCCTCTTGGAAAATTCTGAAAAACATGAACACTAATAACCCATCTTGCCTGAATTGTGTGCAACATATTTTCTGTTTTGTTTCCTTTGTACTAATTATTATTATTTATTGTTATTACTGGGGACACTTGCTTGACAAGAAATCCTTCATGTTTTAAGAGTTCACCTGCTCCTGCTGTTTATAGGGGCAGTTTGCTGAGACCAGCAATACTCCAGCTTTTCAGGTCAGATATTTCAGACAATCCAACCTTCCCCCATCTGGCTACGGCTGCTGTCTTGAACGATGTTGTTTTCAGTAGGGCTTGGCCTGACAGAAGACACTTCAGGGTAAGAGGTCACAGCATTGACTGGTATTTTTTATTTAGTGATTCAAAGTCATTCTTCAGAATCATAGCTTTTAGAACTTTTATAGTTTTTAGAACGTCTTACAATGACAGCCAGACTGAACTACCACATTTGCCATAGTTTGAATATTTTCCATATTTTTAATTTTGATTTTTTTTCCCTCTTTCTGAAACCAAATGGAAATGAAAAAGTTTTGAAGTTTCCCGTGGACCAAAATTACAAACAAGCAATATTTATTTCAGGTCAGTCAAAATGTTTTGCTGAACTAAACTATTTTGTTTTTTTAGTCTTGAAATGTAAAAAATATATATTTTTGAATAATTATTTTAATTAAAAAGTCATTTTCAAATGCAAACTAAAGAAATTCTATTCTAAATATTTTAAATATATATTGTGAGCATGCCAGAAAACGTTTTTCTCCTGCCAAAATAAAATGTCATATTTTTTGAACTGGCGTTTTCCAGTGGAAAATCTGTCCGTTAGAAAATTTCCAACCACCTCTAGGAAACAGCTGAGACTAATAGTCAGAGAATGTCTAAAATATACCCCATTTCCAAGTTGTAACTTCCCCTTCTCTTGCAACAAGCTTCCATCAGGGGTTTCTAATCTGGTCGCAAACCCCATGAAACAAATTCTTAATGTGGCCTACTACTACTAGCCAAAAAAAAGTTTTAAAATGTTAGTCGTCCATTAAAAATATTAATCACCCAATTTTGTTTCTTGAACTGATATCAGTCTTACCAAAGCACAAAACATTTTTCCAGTCAGATGATGATTTGGAGAATGCTATGATAAGGACCTGTTTAGTGTCTTTTTTTATATCTGCCAATAGAGATTGTTGATACTTTCTCATAGAGTGCAACAATGGCAGTACTACTTCAGCCACCATGACAGAGATAGGTTTGGAGATTTGAAATTAGACCTCCAAGCTTAGCAATACATAAAACTTTCTTATGTTTTCTTGTAGCTAAGAAGGACATTCCAGGATCATCCGTTTCCCCAGCAAACTTACTGTTGGAGGAAAAGACTGGCAGCTAACATAGTAATGAGCCTGTTTCTATTGAGAGTCACTCATTACTATTAATTTTCCCACTGCATCTGACTGATTCAGGAACTACTTATTGAAATTCTTCTTCTGTCTTTCTGGAATCCAACACTGTTACTGTCAAACCTGCCAACAGGCGCAGCAATGCTACTGTGATAAAATAAGTCCAATTCTATCCCAATCTTGCTTTCCGAGGGAAGAGCAGAACTCATTAAATAATTATCAACTGTGACAAGAAAGTAGCTGGCCAAACACTTGCTGCTAATCTAGGCATGACAGCAGGACTATACCTTTCAAAGCAGTAATTAGCTAGATGAACAACAACATAAGTACCAGACAATGACATGGAAAGGACTGTCCCTAAAGGACAGATTCATTATACATAGGTTTTAGTGTTTGCGTGACTTATGAATGCTATTTTGCATTATACAATCATGCTCCTCTTTTTCTCCCTCTCTCTTTTTGTTCTCTCTGCACATTGTATGGAAGTGGGTTGAGAGAGTGAGCAACACAAGAATAAGTGACAGCAAATACCATAATACCTTTGTTATTTTCAGGAGCTAAGGACAACTGCTCAGGTCACATAATGGGGCAGTGCCACCATTGATTGTTCCTAATTCATGGGAATATGAACACACTGCTACATACTCAACTATCATGATTATCAATATTGGTGTCTGTAGAGTATATAAATTATGCATATGTAATTTCCTTTATAGAAATTAAAGCGCAGATCCTCAGCTGGTGTAAAATGGCATTGCTCCATTGAAATCAAAGGACCTATGCAGAGTTATGCAAGAGACAATTAAACTAAATTAGTGATCAAGCTCAATATGGAACAGTTGTTATATCAACTGAAAGAAATCACAGTATGGAGAAGTTCACCCCTCATACTAAGTGAAAAAGGGAATATAATGAACTCACCTGGACTCATTTCGGGAGATACATGCATCCAAACTTGACTTTAATTAAACTGCTTGTATGCTTAAAAGTTAAGCATGTACCTAAGTGTTTGCAGGGTTAAAGCCTTGCTTTATAATGCTAGAATTAATCCAAGTGTTGCAGATTAGTTGGCAGGGAGCAAGTGAGGTGGTCAAAGGTGTGTTTGGTTTATCATATGGAATGGTAATGTATTGCATGATTTGGTGTACCACATATTTGGTGTGGGGATATAGATATACATACACACATATGTACACGGAGCCAAACTTTTTTGGCACGTGGGGGACACAGTCATTTCCAACTGAGATTCTGGTCTGCGTTTGTTCCAGGACTGTTGTCTGTTGCCAACGCACTGAAGTGCCTCAGGCTTCAGACTCATTCTTTGTTTGCTTGCCCATTAAAGTTCTTATCCCACACTCCCTTTTGGCAGAAAATTTTGTTATTTCTGCTTTATGCTGGCCTAGGCCCTTCTCCTGCCTCTATTCGTATTAACCTACGGCAGTGACAGCCAGGAGCAAACTGAAGCAGCTGGTTGTAGACTTTACTATCAGACTGTGAAACAGCTTTTGTGCAAAGGGGCCATGCTGAAGAACATCTATTACAGTGAGACTGGGCCATATTTTGGTCACTCCAGATAGGGCATTGGGGAAGAGGGAGGGAGCTTTCATTTGCAGACGTTTAATTGCTGAAAAATGTAGGGGTGTTTGCTGCATCTTTACTGGATGTCAGAAGCAGCGCCTTCCAGGTATTTTTTTGGCACTTGGAATCATTATCTATCTCTGCGCCAGCATCCAATGGCCCCATGTTACAAATCAGTCTGAATCTGGTTTCCAAAATTTCTGTTTAAATTAATATTTACCAGTTGGTTATTTTTGGCAGGCTTTTATTGATACCATTAATTTCAGACAAGTGGCCAGATTCTGTCCTCAGTTACAGTTGCATGGAGTAGCTCCATTTACATAGGTGTAACCAAGAGCAGATTTATGGCCCTTGTGCCTTTTGTATAATACACCACACATCTGTATTTGTATCCACATGCATGCTACTAACTGAAACTTCAGGAAAATTTACATTACCCTTCTGTGATGCATATAATAGTTCCAGGGTCTTCACTTTCAGCAAATTGGTCACTTTAGAAACCAATATATCTTAAATGTGCAAAACCGGCACTGATAAAAGCAGTCAGAATTAGTCTTTGGTAGCATCAGCCAAAAATTTTACTTTAAGTACCTTGAAATTATTCATTATATAAGGCTTGATTAATCACTTCAGAATCCTTTAGCTATTTCCAAATAAAAAATAATAACATCCTCAACAAGGAAATGGGAATAATATTTTTAAATGAATGGAGAGTGAGGTACTCCTAGCAACTGTGCAGCATATTCTGCTTGGTCTATTGTGTGATATGGGCATGTCATTCAATAGTTGCAAACAGAATCTATGTTGCCTAACTGAAGGCAGCCACTAAATACTTGCTCAAATTATTATTTCAATTATGTCTTTACAAAAGCTACAGAAGTGTAAGATAGTGCCTAGACAGTTGGCACAGCTTAGATTTGTTGCACTTAGCTTACATTAAGAGTCATATTTTAAGCCGCATTCCTGTTTGTCATCTCAAGGGTGGGAAAGCGCTAACTGAACAAAGTCAGTCACCAAGGCCACCAAGCTAAGTTTACTGTGACATTGATAAATATTCAAGCCAATGTCTTTCAAATGTTATTGTGAATCACCTTTCCCTCCTTCCTTCCCCTGCTTCAGTCATCTTGCTGGCTCAGAATTTTCACCTTTGTCTCAGACCTCAGCTGCCTTCACTTTATTGCATATGATTGCTATTGTCTTTGTCTCTTTTATCCGCTTCGCTGTGTCTCATTTTCCTAAAGTACCTGGCACCCAGTTTTCCATAACATTGTTCCTTTGTTTCAGGAAAACATAATTTCAGGAGGCAGCAGAAATACAGTTCCAGAGGCCACAAGGTGACATCCTCTCTCACCTGATCTTTATTCATATCTGGTTTTAATTGCATTTTTTTCCATTTCTCAAGCACCCTGTAACTCCCTTCCTCCCTGACAGGAAGGCGCTTTTTATTTCTCATAAAATTGCTTTCCTACTGATATTCTGTTCTTCAGAAGTTTCAGAGGCCCTTCTGTTACCTGTTGGCTTTCTCATGTGGATTGACCTGTTGGCCTTGCTGTAGTTTATTACTGTTTTGACATTTTTTCTCTTTCCTAAGTTCGGCAGCACTTACACCCTGCTGTCATATCTAATCTCTGCTGTCATTGTCTTCAGCATGAGTCTTCCCAGTGTATGTTTTTAACTGTGTGTGCAGAGTGACTGATCGGTTTCAATGTCTGAGTTGCTACAGTTTTATCATTGTTTACAATCTACTGTTAAATCTTTGCTCTTGTTTCACACGTCTTCTTACCTGTTTAATTTAAATAGATGGCACTAACTAAAAATGGAGCCATGCTCATTTCCACCAGGTCAGGAAAGGACATTATCATACAGTTATTGGGAGACACTTTCTTATTTCCCTGATGCATTGAAAATGCTCAGTTCATTAAAATAATACAAAATCTGAGTTACTCATGAAAGTGGCATGTGATTGTCTGTGGATGTTTTGTTTCAGAAGGCACAGCACCTATCCTATGTTCCATTTACAAATCAGATGCAATGGCTCATGCAGCTGCATAGTGACATGCCAGTTTGATGTAGGGTGGCATAAACTTCCATGGGAATTTGAAGATTAACGAGACAAATATTTTTTCTTTCTTTTTTTATACACAAAAGACAACTTTCATTTTCTGTAGTCCAAAACCAAAGATCAATTAACCACAGAATTAAAATACCCAAAATAGTATACCTCAGAAAAGGGCAGGCCTTCTGGAATCCTACTACTGAATTTAATACAACGGTAAACTATTTAATTTAATTTAATTTACACATAGTAAATTCTTTCTACAGGCTTTTGACCTATTCTCTAAAACACTTACCTCTGCTATAGAATCATATGCAGTGGTTCAAAAAGGGAGGAAAACTAACTACAATATATCATTCTGCAGAAGTGCTTAGAGTATATTTTTAGGACGCTTTTCATTTCATTTCAATTATGTAGTATAGAACTTTTTTCAGAGATCTATTTTCTGACATTCTTCTCCCACATTCCATTTGTTAAGGAAATATGTGTGGAAACTGAGAATTTGTTCATGCAGACATTAGCTACAAGGTGTATTTCTTGCTACACAGGCTATGTCAGCTGGACTGCTTGATTGTAGTAAGAAATATGCCCAGCAATAAATTATTTTAGGATCGGTCCTTTTATTAGTACACTAATAAGAAAGCAAATGTTAGAAAATGCCCAAGAGAGACCTTAAGCTGGTGTGAATCAGGAACAATTTCACTGAGGCCATCAAAGCTATACTGACATAAAACTGGAGTGAAGGAAAAAGAAAAAATAGCTTTTTGCCTCCTTAAAATAATCTGAAATCTATGAATACTTATGTCAATCTAGAAGTGCAATTCTTTCAGGAAATCATTTTGAAAGCTGTGGGCATAGGTATGCATACCATGCTGCCTTTAAACATTATGCTTTCTAATTGAACATACCAGGCCACATTCCTCCTTGGAATATCTAAAGTCAATAACATTACAAATTTAACTTTATTTTCTCCACTAAATAGGGAAGTCTCTATTAAATATCCTAGGGGGCACAGATGTGTATTATTTTTTGCCTGCCTTTTATAAGTACAGGAAAACTTGTCAACAGTGACCATTGCAAATTGGTTGTTTAATGTTCTAATAAAGGTGAAGAATTGTATTCAGTACATTTGTGGATACTTGAGGGTTGGCTCCTAAGCAGGGCTCTGGGTTTTCCATTTGCTGTGGAAAAATGTATATTTTCTTCTTTAATAGAGAAAAACATGGGAAACTTTTTCAGCCTGCATGGGGCTGCTTGGGGCTGTGGGGAGCAGGATGCAGGGACACCACATGCATGGGTGTGTGCACCCATGCATTTGGCAGCCAGGCAGGGTGGTGGAAAGCAGCCCCTGCAGCTCCCTCCAGGTAAGTCTATGAGGCTGGAGAGGGGGGCAGCACAGGTGACACACTGGAGGGCAGGTGAGCACAGGTGACACAGCAGGGGGCCAAGATGACATGGCAGAAGGGCACATGTCCTCCCCTGAGATTTCTGTGCCCACATCGGGGCTCGGAGCTGCAGCTAGCCTGAACCAGTTGCAGGCAGCAGCTACCTCCCAGCTGGCAGGACCTGGTGCAGGAGGGACTGCCATCCCTCCATGGCCACCATGGTGAGGCACCCCCTGCCCACCCACGGTTCATGGGGGCACAACTCTGTCCTGCTGCTGTGCCTCAACTTGGCGGCCATGGAGGTGCGGTGCCATAGGCAGTGGAAGGCTGTGGCTAACAGGGCTCAGCCCCACCAAATGTAAGGCAGTGGGTAGGACCGCGGGGCAGCCTGGCATTAGCAGGATCACTAGCAGCATGGCAGGAAAGTACCAGTCTACTCTAAAGGGGGTGGAGCTTGGGGGGGCAGATTGAGGCCCCCATATTGAGGGAGGAAGTGGGGCTCAGGCAGGGGCAGGGGCTGGGGAGAGTGGGGCCCCAGCCAGGCTGGGTGGTGGGACAATCAGAGCCTGGGTGGCTCGTTCAAGGGTGTGAGTGGGCTCCCGCCACTGTGCGCAACCTGGCAGAGGCCTGGGTGGCATGTGCCCCCCTGGTCCGTGGGACAGAGGTGGTTGCCTCTGTGCACTGCACTTTGTGCACTTCTGAAGCTGCCCTAGGAGCAGCATGATGCTACATACCTGCTGCTGCTGGGGTGCGCCGTGCCCCTGCCTGCCTGCTGGCAGGATGTACATGGCACCACACTGCTGTGGAGGGCAGCAGCAGCCACCTCCATTCCACGCACAGATTGGGAGGACATGTCCCCCCCCCCCCTGACGAGCCTCCCGGGCACCAATGCTCTCACCATCCAACTTGGCTAGGGCCCCACTCACCCCAGCCCCTGCCCCTGCCTGTGCCCTGCTCCCTCCCTCACTGTGGGGGCCTCAATCTGCACCCCCACAGCCCTTTCCACTTCCCCCCAGCCCTTCCCCTAAAGACTTACCTGCTGGGTGAGGGGGAGAGGGTGGACCACGCACACATATGCACACACACTCAGCTCCCCCCACAAATAATTTCTTCTCCCTCTTCCTACGTATGGTGCTCTCTCCTGCACTGGGTCCCATTCTCTGGGCTGTGGAAAAAGCCGCTGACCAGAACTGCTCTGGGCCAGCTGCAGCCTTGCACTCTGTAGCAGGCACAGAAATCTTGGGGGTCACATGCTCCCCCCCCGCATTGCTTGTACCCTCCCCGCCCCCACCATGTGTCACCTGTGCACACATACCCATTTCTTTTCTCACACACTGAGGTGTGGGGAGGCTGTGGGTCAGGAGTGAGGGTTATCAGCAGGACCAGAAGCCTGTGTGTTGGGAATGAGGGGCAATGGCATGGGCATGGGCAGGGTCCCAGCATATCAGGGATGCTCAGCATCACAAAGCAGCGGCAATGGGGGTAATGGACAGCTGCAGCTGGACCTGTGTCCTGGTGAGCAAAGGGGGCAGGGGGATCTCTGATTTTCTATGATAAAAAAACCAAAAGCAAAAGCCAAAATATATAAGTATTTAGAATTTTTTATTATAACGATTGAATCACTGGTAGGCTTCCAATTTGCTTTAAAATTGTAAATATATCAACAAAGTACTGTGTTGAGCTGATACCAAAATATATAGTGGTGTTTCATTTTAATTGTGGAAAAACATGGATTTGAGGATTTTTATCAGAGAATTTGGGATTTTTAAACAGAGAAAGCCAGGATCCCTACTCATAAGAAAGAAGATTGCTTAATAAAGTCACACTGTATTTTTTATGTCTTATTCCCATTGAGTGTTTGTGACATGCTTTCAAAATGTCTGATTCTCATTTTATTAGTAAATCAGTTGTCCAGTATTAAGCATCTACATATTATTAAATAAAGTGACCTTTATTTCATGTGTTGAATGTCAGTCAGGGTTGAACAAGTTACCACAAGATGAAAGTGGGCAAGAATTGTGTTACCTGTCAGTTGCTTCACATTCACTGTCATCGTGCACACTCTTACCCTGTGGCAAGTGAAAGCTAAACCATGGTAGCTTAGCCTTCAGTAAAAGAGGGCAGACAGGGACTAAGCTACACCAGCTTAGCTTTTATTACACAATAAATCCATACCCTCTTAGTCCGTATGGCCATACTCTTCAGTTTCACTATGTTTTAAGGTTTTCCTCCAAAATTGCCTACATGGAATGTAGACCTGCTGCTAAGAAAATAGCTGGATTAGAGTAGGAGTAGTAAAGGGATGGCAGGTTTACCATCCAGCCTGTCCCCAGTAGAGAAAAGAACTAAGGGCCATCCAGCAGCTGTCTGTGGCTATCTGCCCTCAAAGGGCATGTCCCAGTGAGTGTGCAGGTGCTGGGGTGCATGTTTCCTGCAGGACAAAAAGTGGCACAAATATGTCCCCAGGCATAAATATGTCCCACTATTTGTTCCCGGTCATGCCTCTACATGTGCACTCCAATACATGGCAAAGCGACCCAGATGGGGTAGGGGAGGCTTGTGCCAGCACCTATGCTGGCCCCAGCAGCCTTACCTGGGGTTCTGGGGGCCTCCCAGGGCAGCAGTGGTGCCAAGCCAGCTCTTCAGTTCCTGGCCGGAAGCCAGCGTGCCTCTGGCCAGCCAGGTTCCCTTTCTGGTGGCACACAATACTGCCACATGCATCACACCGCTTTTTTTAGTGGCATTTTTTTTTTGACACTAAGATCTCCCAGTGTCAAAAAACCCCACCTCACTGCTAATAAGCTGCAGAGCAAAGGGGTGCATGTGTACGGTGTGCTGTTTGCATGCCTCAAACTGCTTTGAGGTGCCACAAAATGCATGTGCGTGCTCGTGGAAATGCGCCCAAAGTGCCCAGACTCGTTAACATGAATAAATAAATACATTGTAATGGAACAGGTAGTGAACGTCAGTAAAGGCTCATGTGTAGCGGAATTTCATTCTACAACACTCTGATGAGGTTTGAGTTACCTGCAACGGAAGTGCCTGTATTACTATATTTTCCCTTGCTTTTCATTGGCAGATGGACAGGAGTTCTCTTCTGCTTATCTGACTCCTTTAAATCTACTTTGAACCATGTCAGTTCACAAAGTTTTCTAAGCAGAGTGCCAAAAAGCATAAGCGCTCTCATACTGTACAAGTGGCCCGTCTGATTCATGGGTGTGATGCACATTGGTGAAACCTTACGTAGGAAATTTACCTTACTGATGGCTATGTTGCACCTTACTGTTTAAGGGAAAAAGAGTTAGGTAGTGTGACGGGCTAGCTGTCAGTGACTTCACCCAGGGGTTTTGAAGAGGACTTGGGATTCCCTTTCCTCACCAATCAGGCCCCAGAGACTCACCCTCCATGTCCCCTGATTGGCCCCTTGGGTCACCCGGAGGGGGACAAAAGGGGCAGCGCAGCTGACTCAGGGGAGACCAGCGAGGGACCATGAGGAAGGAGCTTCAAAGAGCTGGCAAGAGCTGAGCCAATGGGGTGGGAGCAGTTGCCCCAGAAGAGCCTGAAGGAGTGGGACCTGCAGGCAGCACTGGGGTCCTCAGCAGTGTGGCGTGCAGCTGGCAGGAGGGGCTCCCCACTGGGCTCCAGGATCCCCTACGAGAGTCTGCGGCCAGCAGGAGAGGCTCCCCCGCTCCAGCAAGGATCTGAGCAGCGACCTGAGAGGTTCCCAGCTCTGCTTCCAGCTCCTCCAATAACAGGCTGGGCAGCTTAATGTGCGGCAGGGGCTCCTGGAAGGTCAAGACCCCTAGCAGCTTGGCACAGTACCAGTACTGGTGGCTGTGGTAGAGTTTCTGCCTACCTTGTGGGAGCTCTAAGTTCAAGTCCCAGCTGGGGTGAGTGAAGTAAAAGGGAGAAATCCTGGTTGCAGTGGAAAAGGGTCATTGTGTTTTCCCTCTTTCTCCCCCTCCAGGAACCTAGGGTCTATATTCCTTGTTATTTGACATTTTGTATTTTATGCCTTTTATATTAAACAACCAGTATTGTTTGTTTTGCTGTTTGTGTTTTATATTTTGTTAACCCTGTGTTTTGTCAACTGGATGAATATGTCTATGATTATAAGCGTCTAACCTTTGTTGAATCCTGCCTCCTCGGGGTGTTGTAGTGTCCCCTATACCCCCTGGTTTATACTGGTTATGTTCCCAGTACTGTTCTCTCATTAAAAGGTATATGGTTACGTCCCCATTGGTGGTCTGGCTCCACTCTATAGGGGGAGGAGAGTCCCTACACCTCCCAAAGCGCTTGTGCACCTGCTTTGATCCCTTCAATTGGAGAGGGAGTACCTCTTAAAGTACCTCCCGGGTTACAGTAGCAAAAGCAATATGTTCATTCAATGAAGCTGCAGAGATACCAGGTTTTCTGTAGTTCTGTGTTTAATATCTTATGCTAATTAGTTTCTGTATAACCTTAAACCTGAGATTAAGGTTAACACACCCTACCCCAAGCTGGAGTCTTGGTAGCTGAAGCAGGAGGGTGGCTAAGACACCAAAGGGTGTCTGAGAAGATATGGGTATTGTGAAATAAAAGGAGGCTGGCAGGGGGCATTCACTGGATCAAGCAGATCTTGTTGAGATGTCCAGCTAACTTGTGAAAGAGAAGCTGGGGAAAGCTGGTGTTGTGGGAATGCCTGTGGGAGACATTGAGGGTATCTGCGGAGGAACTTTTTGAGGGGCAGGAGAAGATAATGGATGACAGGTTGAGGAATTTGAGTATATGAGAAAGGATTGGCCGGGGTAAAGAGCCTAGTACTGGGTTCCCTCAGATTTTTGTTCAAAATCCTGTACTTGCTGCTGTGTCTGTTACTACTACTGACCTGTCTGTCCTCCAGTCTGTTCTTTGCCCTCAGATCCAGGAGAGTAGACAGCAAGACATAGGCTGCTTGGCAGCCTGCTCAGCAGGAGCTACAGGCCACTGCTAGACTAAATAGAACATTTCCTTCTAACGGTTGCTAATAAACTATGTATAGTGCCACCAGATTTCCTACCCCACTGTTTGTCACACTTAAGGTGACAAACAGGAAAATGTCCTGAATGGCTCTGAATGTAAACTAAATGCCACACATTCATATGGGGATTCCACTGCAATGCACAACTGAAGAAATACTGCAGTATGTGAAAATGTTCAGTTACTCAGACATCTTCATTCTCAGAGGTAGTAACTGACATAAGCAACTTGATGTCTATATAGTAAAAGCATTAGCTATGATGAGAAAGATATAGATACCAATAAAAGCTAAAGGTAGAATTTCAGTGAAGGCCCTATGATCTATTGTCTTTTTCCTCGTTTATGACCTTGACAGAGGAGAAACTGTATTATCTGAGAACAGGTGGAGGACAGAAGGATCAGATTTCTGTTGTGAGTTACTGGATGTGGCAAGTAGCAGGATTTGTCATATCACCTAAAGACAAATCTTGTTAACTACTGAATATTTACAAAGAGAGTTTCCAGCTGTTGTGGGCTGGAAGGATGTGTCATACACCCCCAGAGAAGTTTGCTGAAACCAAAATATCTTGAAAATGATTTTTTTCAGAGATGAACAAAACATGAGCAGCAAATTATAGCAATCTTCTTTGAGAAGACTGACTCAGTAGTGTTGAATAGCATTTTTCTGGTGGGTTTGAAGCACCAACTGCTTATATTACTAACAAACGTATTTTTGTTAAAGACAAGGGAGAATCCTGAATGACATATTAACCATGACTTACTCATCACAATTTTATGAAAGTGGTCCTAGACAACCATCTTATCAGGTTCCATTTTATCATGTCCCAAATAAGCATATAAGACTTTTCATCACTAAATCATAGTCCCCATCTATTCTAGTTCACAAAATTAGTACCATCAGCTAATAGTTGGTGGCCCATGAGGAATGGACTGGATGATACAAATTCTTTTCCCAGTGGACAGGTATCAGTAGTTGGCATAATTTGGCAGCTTTCTTGACAAACAGCCAAGAACTGAGTGGATGGAAGCAGCAGCATCTTCATCATTGTTATTGTTGTTACTTCCTTCTGCCATGCAGGTGTTGGGGAAAATACAATCTCCAAGGAAAATTTAGCTTAGAATCCAGTCTGGTTCAGAATGTTATCATTTTCCTCAGTATTTTAGAGATTTCCATCTATGTAGTTCTACAAAGGTTCCCTGGTTTTTATTCAGTACTCTTTAGATAGCCCTATCATGAGATCACAATGCAACACAAATAATCCACCTATCCCTCATGGTTGTCTTATAGCTTTCCTAATATGTTTGCTTTAATGTAACTTGTGCTAATAGCCTGGTCTTGTTAAGCCATGATTAAACTCTCATTTTCTCTTTTCAGTTACAACGTGCCACATTCTTTTGGCCAGTTTTACTTTAAAAAATTCCATGTACAGGCGACCCTTGCCATTCATGGGGGATACATTCTTGTATCCCCTGCGAATGGCAAAATCTGCGAATAAGGCACTGCATTCATGAATGCAGTGCCCCCAGTGCCTGGGGGGTGGGGATGGGGCGTGACTCTAGTGGCGATGGTGGGAGTGTGGTGGCAGCAAGCGCGGAGCTCCTGAGGACCTCCTGTAAGCATATAAAGTGTATTTAAAATGCGGGTTCGGCATTTGCAAATATTTGAAACTGCAAATGCCAAACCTGCGAATAGCGAGGGTTTCCTGTAGTTCCTTTTCCATCCATTTCTTCCCATGTATGTTTTTGTTCTTGTCTGCTTTTTTAATTACTCTCAAATTACTTGATAAAGGTTGTAGCCGTGTTGGTCTAAAACCAAAAGCAGTCAGTGTAGCAGAGGCGATATCTTTTATTAGACCAACTAGATAGTTGCAAAAAAATGTCTTTATTTGCAAGCTTTTGGACTCTCGCCCTACTGCAGGCAAAGGAGAATGCAAAGACTGTAAAATTTCTTCAAGGTAGGGTGGTGTAAGTTCTCCTGGCTGGAAAAGCTCATTTTATGCAAAATAGGCATGGATAAAAGTTGGAGCAGTCTATTTACCTCAAAGGTGTCTGATGGCAAGCAGGGTGTTAAATTTCACTTTTTTTTTGTTAAGATGTTTCATATTTCACAGGAGGACTGGTGATGGAAAGGTTCTCTAGGGCAAGGAAGTTCTGTTGTGTTGAAGCTGCTCTGCAAGTCTGGCTCCAAAGGGCTGGAGCAGGGGTGTTGGCTTCCAAGTCTTAGGGTGTCTAATTTTGCTTCCTTCTTGTAAAATTATGAAGGTTTCATTTTAAAATGGTTAATTATGATATCTTCCATGTTTCAGGGATAAAGGTTGTAGCATAAGAAGCATAATTCAACATCCTGCCTTGCCATCAGATACCTGCGAGGTAAATAGGCTGCTCCAACTTTTATTCAAGCCTAATTTGCATAAAATGAATGTTTCCAGCCAGGAGATTTTCTACCACCCTCCAGTTCTCCTGTGCAATATGAAGTTTCATTTCTACCTGGAGAAATTTTATGATCTTTGCATTCTTCTTTGCCTGAGGAAGGGTGCAATGAGCCTGAAAGCTTGCAAATAAAGACTTTTTTTTGCAACTACCTAGTCCTAGTTGGTCTAATAAAAGATATTGCCTCTACCACACTGACTACTTTTACTTAATAAATATAGTCCTCATTTAGATTTGGCACTGGATTTAAAATTCAGTTTGTTTGCTGTCTCTCATATGTTTTGTTTATCATTACTGTTCCTGTTCTATGATATCCTCAACTGCTCTCAGTCCTTTCCTTCATCCTTCCTGTCAGAATAAAGTCTGTCCACATATGAGCTCACATTCATTACTTCATACAGCACTGACTTCCTTTAGTAGCAGGGCATACTTGCTTGTAGCAGGGCATGAATCTTTGTCTAGCTTACTACTGGAATTGTATGTAGGTTAGTTGCCTTAAATGCAACTTACTCATTGAGTTTTGTTTCAAGACTTTTACTCATCCCCCAAAATACTCTTCAATATTTATTTCATGTCTTTGACACAAATCTTTTCCTTCTGAAGAACAACAAAATACTTACTCAATGTTACTGATGCCTTCTGTTATTCATGACTCAATTCTATCCCCAAATATTATCATAACTTTCTAAGCTGATGGCATGTGGCAGTGCAGGTGCAGAATGTGCAGAGCTGTAAATGCTTGAGCTATGCCTTTGCATTCAGAGGTAACCTCATAGGAACATAACTTTCTGAATGAATAGGATGGTTTCCAAAAATATTTTTCTGTTTTTAAAGCACATATTGGGAGTAGCAACATTTAAAAAGATATTGAATCAAACAAAAATAAATGTAAAATACTAATGACTAAATGACTGGTAATTCCTACATGTTCCTAAAATATGCACATTTTTATATCCATTCAAAGCAAATGTCTTTATTCTTTGCTTCTGTCATTCTTCCTTTGCTGTAAAGTACAAAGTATAGTCAGGCTTTCTATGACTGAATTCTAACACTAAATATCCTGCATATTGGACTAAATCATGTTTCAATATACATGCCTAAATGTCACATACCAAGCTCCATAACTGAAGCTTTTGGCACTAACACACAGTTTGCAATTCAGTTATGGCTGCATAAGTATGCACATAATGATTGGAAAAGCTCAGTAGGACTATACTCTTGCTGTGCAGGTACACAACAACATGTACCAATAAGCTGGGGTAAGTCCCAAAATGTTAACTGGGCAAAAGCACTTGACTAACAGAAGTTAGATCTGAAGCCCTCCCCACACTTTCTGCTCAAGAACCTAGTAGTTAGAACATTCACACAGGAAGCAAGAGACCCTCAGAGAACTTTTATCTCCTACTTCTATAGCAAAGTAATCCAACCACTGGGCCACAGGTTAAGCATGTCTTAAAACCTTCTCTAGCCTTCTTCTTGAAGCTGGCTCCTCAGGCAACCAAGAGAGGAAGATATGTTGAGCTAGGAGGAAATAAGTAAGCAAGTAGGTTTATAGCTGAGTGAGGTGGATGCCATCCTATATTGGAAGAGGCCTTGGCCTTTTATCCCCTGCAGCCAATAAATACTAAATGCAATGGTTAGTGGGTCCACTTCAAGAGTTTCATCCTCTTTCTCCATTTTATTTCCAAAAGGAATGTGCATGACACCTGTAACTGTGTGTAAGTGCCAAAACCTGTAATCATGCAGCTGCTACTTAAGGTTATAAAACAAAATAGGTTTTAGCCCATTATTTTCATGTTAAGAGATCAGTAATTTTTAATAGCAATTTCTGCAATTTCATAAGTGGAAGGAACTGGTGTTATCAGTTACTGCATAATTTAATAAAATCAGCTTAATAGATCAGTATGTCAGAAGACATTTGGAAAAAACCTGGAAAGCTATCAGATTTCATGGATCATTACAACAAGGCTAGTACATTGAGAATTCTCCATAAATAACTTCTCCTAGTCCAGAGCAGTCTGCATGTCCAACTCTCACCAGCAGAGGTTGATGACATCTGAAAGTGGGCTGGAAAAATGTACACATAAAGGTGTTCTCTGAGCTAACTTAAAGCAGGACACATAGAACAGACTACGACAAACTGAAAGAAACCATTCTTCCCCTTCTAACCCTGAAATACCTCCACTGCCTCTCACTCCTACTTCTCAGTATGCTTTTTAAAATATACCTACTATATTTTGTTTTGGGTTATTTTTTAATTTTGTCTTATTTAGTAACTACTTTAAAAATTCAGTACATTCATTCTGACTAAAACAAAAGATAAAACAGTATAAGGAACAGAAGGAAATATCTTCCCTAGAAAAACACAATGTTAAGAATTTGGTTAAAGCTTGCAGAATGAAGTAAATATAAAGTCACTGCTGGTTTGATCAATAATGAGATCCTTGAAGTATAAATGGGGGAATAGTAGGAATAGGGGTGTGATTTTATCATTGTGTGCAGCACTGGTGAATTTCATACTGGAATATTTCACACAGTTCTTGTCCCTATATTATAAAATGGATGTGAAAAATTTGAGGGGGTATGAAAAAGAACCACAACATTATTTGTGAGCTGGCTGGAGTTTTTGCCTTACTGTGGCAAATTTAATAAAATTTAAATTTAATAAAAATTGAGAGGTGCAGTATATAAATACCTTCATGGGCAGAAAATGCCAAATAGTAAAATGCTCTTCAACCAAGTGGAGAGAGAGACACAAGAAGAACCCATGCCTGAATGAGGATATGAGACAAAGTAGAAATTAGGCAGGAACTTTAAACAGTGAGGTTAATAAACCATTGAGAGAAATTACTAAGTGTACTGGTGGATTTTTCATTTAATTATGTCTTCAAACAAGGACTGATGTTTTTCTTGAAGACATGCTTTAAAGATTATTGGGCTCAATTATGGGATATAGTAGAACCCAGATTTTTTCATAGGGCTAAGTTCCTTAGCCTCTTACAAAAATGAGTCATAGAGTCATAAGTAATAGAGAAGTAGGCCTGGAAGGGACCTCCAGATGTCATCTAGTTGAACCCCCTGCCTGAGGCAGGATCATCCCTATCCGAACCATCCCATTCAATCCATAATTTAGAATATAAGACTATCCTCAGGCCTGACACAACATAGACCTAACACACTAACCTGCCAAAGGTAAAGCAGGGGAACCACAGCAGCCAATGAATGTCCTGCTTCTATAGAATCCTGTCAAATTATGCTCAGGAGGTCCCAGTTAGAGGGCCATGCTTCCTGCAACAGAGAAAAGCAATCCTCGCATGGTCCATACCAATCCAACCATGGGATAAAATTCCTTCCTGACCCCAAATATGGTGATCGGTCCAACTCTTAGCAGAGGGGCAAGACATGCTAGCTAGGAACCTCCAGCTTTGCTCCTAGGATTGATGAATTGGCTGGGGCACAGGGAGCTGTAGCAAAGAGCTGCACAAAATTGCTGATGTTCTCCAGCTGGTTGCTGAAGTTTTTATTTTAAAGGGTACTGCTTCTCTGATTAGCTATGCAGGATTGCCTGTTGAGAAAAGCAAAAAAGAACTCTCCTCATGACGGAAGGGAGAACCCACGGCCTCATTCTTTTGTGTACCTTTTCATCGCAAAATTGGAGCCTGTGAAGGCTACCGTTTCTTCCCACTGCAAGTGAATAGGCTGTGACTAGGAACAAATACAGTCTTGCTTAGTCTTGGGGTCTGGTCATCTAGGAGTATACAATTTACTTACAAGTAGAAGAATAGATCCTGCATGGGGCAGAAGCCCAGGAGCCTTGGAGTATATCAGTAAACAAAAGCACATCTACTACAGAGTGTCTCTGAGAACTGCCAGACACTTCCCCTGTTCATAATCCCTCTGCAAATAACAGGGCAGATATGATGATCCTAGATATCTCATTTGCTATCCTGGTGAATTATCTTGGCATGAGGAACTGCTCATAAGATCTAACATCTTACTTGTCACAACCCAAGGGTGTAATTTTTGTTTGTGTGTGCTTCAGCACTGCTGAATTATTTCCCGCCACTCGTAGCTTTCTTTGCAGGGTGCATTTCTTCGTTGCAACAGAGAAATGCATGTTGCAAGGAGTTCCCGCCATTTGTATTCAGATTTGCGCCCCACTATTGGCCAGTTCTAAATTATTCTGACGTGGTGGCTAGCGATTGGCTTGCTAGCCGTATAAGAGGCTTGAGTGGTTTCCGCCCAAGTTGGAGGACTCCACGACTATCAGGAGGAGGAGACTTCACGTCTCATGAAGATCTCTAAGCGCTGCGGAGCCTATCGGACCCAGCGTGCATCTCAAGAAGGCTATAGAGGTCTGATCAGCCTCTCGCCTCTCCCCGTCACCGCCTGATCCCTCGACGTACCCTTCCCTGCGTGCAAGTTCCACGGAGCCTAGCAAACTTCGTGTGAGTGAATCCAGAGCTCTACCTGGGTTCGAGTCCTGCAGTTTTTTTTCTTCCGAAACCCCATTGCGACGTACTCTCGAGGTTTTTGTTCATCTTCCCATCGCCGAAACCCCATTGCGACGTACCCTCATGTTCTGCAGGTTCGAGTTTTGTTTTGTTTTGTAACCGCAACTCAAGCAAGTTTTCCTGCCTGCACCGTGACCATCTTCGGTGTAAGTAAAATAATCTTAAATCAACCACTAAGCCTCCGCGCCTAATTCTAGTGTGCCGCCTGTCTTCCCCGACCCGGTGTGTCCGGGCTGCTGGCCACAGTCCGCCGCGAAAAAGAAAACCCCCGAGGGCCTCAGACCGCTCCCGGCCTGCACATTACTCAGATCCACAACCGAGTAAAAGTTGCAGCTAGGCAGGAGAAAATGCAGGGGAAAGCGTGTGACAACTTAATGAGGTTGTGGGTTGGATCAGATCCTCAGCTAGTACATATAGGTGTAACTCCTTTGAAATCAGTGCAGATATACTGAATAACACCAGTTGAGGGTCTGACACATTGTGTTTGTTGTTTGCTTGCATCCTGCAGTGGCTCTATAAGCAAAGGTTAATGCAGATCTGGCAGGGGCAAGCTGGAGTTAACAGAGTGGCAGTTGTGAGGTTGCTGATTCCGATAAAAGCAAATTGTGAACTGCAAGCATCTGAATGCCAAGTGTCACTTTCACACCTAACAGCTGTCCTTGCCTGTTCCTCATAGTCATCTAGTCCTGTCACCAAGACATGTTCCTGAAATTGCATTTATGCTGCTGTCACTTTTTGTCTTTGGAAATTTGTGTATAGGCTTTCTATACTAAGATGTGGAAAATGCTTGCAAACTTAATTTAGTGGATTCTAATACCTTTATCCACCAGCCAATTAAATCCATACAACAGGAAATACATCTCTATAGCTGTTAGGGGCTCACAATCCTCTACGCAGTAATAACCTTCAATAGGAAACAAACTTTTAGAGCTGAAATCTATGGAGTGCTTCTATGTGAGTTCTCCTGTGAGTCACCAGGGAGAGGGAAGTACCTTTCAGGGAAGAACTTGAAGATCCTTGGTATGCACAAAATGGGTTTCTTGAGGGCAAGAGACATCCATAAGGAGATTCCTTGCCCCTGCATGGCCAGCAGACCTCTGGCTTTGAACATTCATTAGTACTCTCACAGGAGCCAAGATATCAGGAGTTTCAGCTGCCTCTGGATCCCTTTGGTCCCTAGAAACTGAAATCTATTTTAGTCCTTGTATCTGGGAGGAGAATTTGATATATTTTGGCTGCTCCCCCAGTGTATCTTGCACTATTAAAATCTCTGGAGCTTGCTGAATAAAAAGAAGGTGTATGGTATATGTAGCATTTTCCCCTCCCTGACTACCTCACCTGTGAATCACAGCTTTGGAATATGTCTATTCTGCAGTGACTGAAGGTCATAAAGACATACCTGGGATAGCTTGAACTAAGTTAGCTTGTACACACACCCATAGCAGTCTAGCCACAGCTGCACAGAGCAGTACATAAGCTAGCTAATTTAAAGACTGCTCCTGTTTGTATACGTGAGCTTGAACTGCGGCAGTGTAGATATAACCCAGAAACTTTAGGTGCACAAGGAAGTTATTGAGAGCATTGTGGCCTTAATTATTTGTACTTTAAAAGCTTTGATCACTCTGAAAGCTGATTAACAATGGTCAGCCACTATTTTTTTTTGTTGTCACGATACGGCCACCCCTGGCATGGCCATGATAGGGCACCATGACTGTGCCAGCTCCACCCTATGGAGGCCTACTAATCTTGCCTGCCACATCTTGCTGATATAAATGATGAATTGGGAGGCTGCCCTTGAGTTGCTGCTCAGTCACAGTCCTGACAGACTCCTATAAATCCTGTGGGTTGCTAGACCCCTTTATTGGGTCCCACACTCGGGAGGTGCCTTCTGATATCCCCAAGCCTTATGAGCTAGATGCATGACTCCAAAACCACCCCTTTATTATGCCCCATGCCTCACAGATGTTATGTAGATGTTGTCTTCGTGCATTGAGGCCTCAGCTTAGTCTGGCCTCAGTAACTACACCCTCTGGTGCTGGGGTCTGCATACTGTAGTGTGCCCCAGTGAGGCCTCCTCCTCCTCCAGTAGCCTCAGTCTGGTCCGCTGGTTTAAATAACAACAGAAAGCACAAGCCTCTGGGCTACAACACAACCATAACAGAGGGTCCAGACTCTAGCCCCTTTTAAAAGGCAAGCTTCTCTCTCAATTTACTGGGCCTCTTCCCCAGTACCTATGAGCTCCTATAGCCACTTAATCCTACCAGAAGCAGAACAGGCAGTCAAGCAAGTCAGCTTCCGGTTAGCTTCCTGTACAAGAGCTCCTTCCCTCTTGGCTGCTGCCAGAGAACTAACTCTCTGGTCCCTGCCCTTGGATTTGTGTGCGCCCAGGGCCCTGCCTTCTACCGGTCAGCTGTCTGGGTGCAGGTGCGGGCTAATTCCCTCATTTCTGCTGCCACACTAACCTGCACCTGTGGGGTTTCTGCCTGGCTGCTAGGGCCCTCTGTTTAAGCATTCTGCCCTTAAAGGAGCAGGCACCTTAGTGCCCTGCGACGCTTGTTCTCTGGCTCTTTTTGAGACAGGGAGCCGAGTTCCCTAACCAATTTGACTAAAGGTCAGAGAGATTTTGAAGGGGTTAATAAAATGTGACCAGGGGGTCTCAGCATTCATAATTTCTCCCTTTAAGATGCAGTAGCTAAAACGCTAACAATATCTAAATTTGTTGATATAGATGCTTTTTAAAAAGTGACAAGGTTACCAAAGTAGACCTTCGGTAATAAATTCACCTACTATAGAAGGTATATTTAGTTGCCTTTTGTCCTTTCTCTCCTCATAGAATGAAATCCTAGGATCATTTCTTAGACACACACATCACAGATTTCCTGTTTAGTCTTTTTTTGTGCCTAGGGGTTTGCACAAGGCTTTAGGGCTTAGTAACTGACTCCCTGTTTAATTCCAAATGCAGATCCTTAATAATAAGATTCCTTCATATCATATTACATAACAAGCCAGCTTTCAGTGCAGGCTGCTCCAGAGTTCCTAGGGAACTTAGTCTATGCTTCTTACTGTATTTATTCTGAATTCACGAATTAAACTTAACTAAACTAAAAATCTTGATATTATCCGGTAGCTCAGAGTTTTCCAAAGAGCAGTCCCAAGGTTGTGAGTGAAGGTGAACAGCTTTGGTTCTAAGAACTTCTTAATTTTAAGAAATTCAAAGAGTAGTCATAACACTTTGTTCTTTGACTGTCTTAAGCCTATATCGTACTTCAGAACCTTTCATGAGCTTTTGCCTTTCATTTCTAAAACACACATAAACTGTAGTTAAATAAAAGAGAGAGAGAACTAGAAGTCTCCAGGGGCATAATCTATCATTTAATGATTTATCACTTTTATCACTCACTCAGGCCTGCAAGGTGTCGAGCACACCCCTCAATGTACTGTGTTTTCTCAACTTCTGTTGTAGGCAATAGCAAATGAGATAACTGCTTTTCTCATAGGTGGCCAGGACCTCGCAAGACTTGCTATATATGGAGCAATTGCATTAATACTTTTATGGTTAATATATGGCGACTCAACTAAACTGATTAACATGTCTGTGTTTTACAACACACACACAATACATGGAAGCTAGCATTGTCTAGTTTAGTGGTTTTCAACCTTTTTAGACTCCAGGCAGCCCCCATTCAGCTTGAAAAACAATGTGTTAGACTTAAGGCACCCCTTAGAAAATGCCAACTCTTATTTTAATTTATTTTTTGACTACAAGAAAAATAATAGAGCAATTCTGCAGGTGCAAAGAACTTAGACCACAAGAGGTCAGAATGTTTTTAACACTATGAATTTCTATCTGAACTCCAACTTTTTCTTTTGAATCATGTCTGCACACCTAGAAGGACGAACATTGCATGGCACCTTGCAGCAACCTTGAAAGGATCTCAGGGCACCCCAGGGTTGAGAATCACTGATCTACATCATCCCTGACATGTAACTAATTAATCTGTCATACAGGTTGATTCTCAAAAAAAGTCAGCTTTTAGGCATTCACTAGCCATAAGAATGAGTAAGGCACAAAAATCAATAAATTAAATTGCTGTGAAAAGAATATGTTTTTAGTTTAATGTGTTTAAAGCATGTTATAATATAGGAGAAAGGAACGTATAAATTTACAGACAAGGATTTACTATGTGGTTCTCATTAATAAATGATAAAGCTAACTTTATTTTCTGAAAACATCCACAGTAAGTTAATAGCTGGGTGAATTTCTCCTTATGATTTTAAATAGGTCTGCAGGCCATGGTGCATATTATCTTTCTGAATAAATTCATACATTAACTCTTGGCTATTTTATACTATAAACTAGGTTATCCAGAGTGGATGAAAGCCTATTAAGTAAATTATTTTAAATATAAATGTTTATTAGGAAGAACGGCTAGTGAAATTCAAATTCTGCTTCTTTACCCGCAGCATAAGCAAATTAATATACTTCTTTCATATTGTATTTTTAATGTGTTCAACGGCTCAGTTCTGCAAAACGCTGAGTGTTGTGATCTTAATTCATTCAAACACTTAAGTGTGTGAGTAGTCCCATTACAAATAGGTACCTGGAATGCTATGACAATCCCTTTGCAGTAAAGCAGATGTTTGCTATTGATTTCAATGGGGCCCAAGTTTCACCCAGGCTTTGTACAGCCAGGGTCAGAGAACTCAGAACCTTGCAAGACTGAACCTTAAACCAGTCCCAAATGGGAATATGAGACTAATCCTCAAGTGCAACATTAGTCCACTTTTGCCAGAAAGGAAATGCAGTACAGACTAACTGCTGTGCATGGAAGAGTCATCAGGAAGTTGCAGAAAGAGAAGTACTGGATCATATATATTATTGATTTTGATCTTATAGATATTTTAAGGATTGTTTACTGATATGGATGCTTGTGATAACGTGTATTGTGATAACGTGCTTGTGATAACGTGTATCCATCTTTTTGTTTAGGGATTGGATTATTGCAGACAAATGAGGGGAAATCTTGGCCCCACTGAAATCAATGGGAATTTTGCCATTAACTTCAATGAGACTATGATGTCATCTTGGACTATAACAAGCTACGTTATGAGTTTTATGAACCAAGTTGTGAACCATTTTTCATGTTACCAAAGTTTATAATTACTTTGGACCATGGAGAATAAATAAAGGGGATTTTAAAAAATGGTATTAGAGGGCTATTCATTTTGGCTGATGTGACCTTGACTTTAGCAAGGCTTTTGATATGGTCTCCCACAACATTCTCATAGGCAAGCTAAGGAAGTATGGGTTGGATGAATGGACTGTAAGGTGGACAGAAAACAGATTGTCAGGCTCAGAGAGTAGTAATCAATGGCTCGAAGTTTAGTTGGCAGCTGGTATCAAGTGGAATGACCTGGGGGTTGGTTCTGGGGCAATTTTGTATACACATATATATGCATGTATATACAGGTGTATGTGTGTGTGTACATATGTACACAGGTGCTGATGTGTGCATACGTCTTACATTTGAATGCCTATCCTTATACTGACTATATATGGTTGGTCCAATGAAAGAGATCGTCCTGGGCCTTGCCGTAGAGTCAAAGGAAAATTGGACAGAAACTAGCTGTGAAATTGTTGCACTGTTTTCACTAGGAGGATAGTAAAGCTCTGGAACAAGATTCCCGGAGAGGATGTGGAGTTTTTTAAGACCTGGGTAGACAAATCCTTAGAGATGATCTAGTTGGGGATGGTGCTGATCTGAGCAGGGGGTTGGACTAGATGAACTCCTAAAGTCCCTTTCAACCCTCATTTTCTATGATTCTATAGCCTCTGTTACATGTTACCATATATTATGAAATTAACTGGTGAATCATGCACTAAATTTAGACTACCCAGATGTGCCAAGTAAGATCAGCCACAAATGCAAAAGAATGATCACACAACTAATTGGTGAATTGCACAATAAATTTAGACTGCCCCAACTGCCAAGTAATTCTCACATCATAAAAATGACTATCCAGCTATCAAAAGAGCCAGCCCGCTATGACGTTAGGGTGTGAAAATGTGTAACAGTCCTAGAGCTGGTGTCTAGCCACCTGTTACTGGAACTGTATAGCAGGTCCCCAACATCTAACTTGGGGGGGGGGGGGGGGGGGGGTGGGGTGTGATTGTTACTCTGCACGCCTGACCACTCTTGACGTATTGCACCACAGACCCACCAGCAGTGACTTGCACCATACATGGGGTGCGTGCGTGTGTGTGTGTGTGTGTGTGTGGCCACTGACCCACCAATGTTTGTGGGGGGGTCATGCATGTGTGCGAGGAGCATCTGTGGGTGGCCACTGACCCACCAGTGAGTGCGCGTGTGTGGGTTGTGCATATATATGAGGAGCTCATGTGGGTGGCCACTGACTACCAGTGACTGGCGCCATAAATGTAAGGTGGTGTGTGTGTCTGGTGCCACTGACCCACCTGTGTGTGTGGGTTGTGCACGTATACGTGGAGCCTGTGTGGGTGACCACTGACCCACCAGTGACTGGTGCCATAAATGCAAGGCTGTGTGGACCCACCAGTGTGCGCATCTGGGTTGTGCACGTGTGTGAGGAGCGGCCACTGACCACCAGTGACTGGTGCCATAAATGTAAGGGCACGTGTGTGTGGCCACTGCCCCACCAGTGCGTGTACGGGGCGGAGAGTGGTGCATGCGCGGGGCCAGGCCCCCGCCCGCTCTCGCCGATCTACCTCGGCGCCCTGACGGCGGCTGCCTGCCCCGGGGGCGCGG